>NW_022632235.1:0-14350 GCF_010015895.1 Lontra canadensis | reverse complement strand
TCTCAGAAATTAGAAATAGAGCACAAAAACTTTCCCATCCTCTCACAGACAAGTGCAGAGTGAGTGTGAGGATCCCCTTTCCCCCTCATACTATAATATACCAGAAGATATGCTGTTTCCAGAAATGGACCAGAGCACTCACAGGGCCTGGCACAACTTGCACGAGTCTTGAGCCAAGCATATCTGTTTGAGTTGCCCCTGACTTGAGTTAGCAGCAATGGTTGAGGCCAACCATTGCCTCAAATCCTGTGTGCATGGTACCTGTCAGGGTGCACATCTGCTCTGTGAGCACAGATCAGCTCTGAGGAACACAGACAGTCACCCTGGAAACCTAGAGTTGCCAGCAGCTATGGCTAGGAATGGTGAGGGGGAGTGAGAGGATGCCTTGATGATCTGCTCGTTGTGCTTGGAGGAAGGAAGAGGAGTCCCAAACACAACTTTCCCCATTTCTTCTACTCCCCCTCAAATGTTCTACTGTAACAAAGTGGTACATTGGGACGCCACAGGGCAGTCCTTGGAAGTCTCAGTGAAGGAGGATAGGAAGGCTGGGGGAGGGGCATAGAGTTTGCTCATAGCCATAGGAAGCCACCCCGGCCCTCCCTGCTCTGTGTGGACTGAGGGGGACTCCTTGTTGCTGACGTTAAGGAACTGAACCAAAATCTATATCCAGACATTGGATCTGCCCAAAGTAGGGCCTGCAGAGACTTCTCTTCATGAACAGCGTGCAGGTGAATGGTCAGCAATTAACAGCCATCTCTGTAGCATGTCTTCGAGAATCTTGAAGAGATATTCAGAATCTTATTTTTTCCTGCTTCCCTAATACTTCTCCTTCCCTAATACTTCTCCTTCTCCCCAGTAGCCTCCTTGGGGGGCTTTCAAGAATTGCACTTTGTTTATTGTGGTGACTGTATTTGGAGCAAATTGTCACTGTGGTTTCCACAAAACACTTTGATAATGGCCCAGTATTGCACATCAGGCCTTTCCTAGCTGCCAGTAGCCATTCTGGAAACAGGTAGAGAAATCATCACAGCTCTGAGCAACGTCTTTCTCTGAAACATCACAACACTTGTTATATATATTCAAAATAAGAGCTACATGTGTGGAGAGAATGAATGCCAGCAAAAGATTCCCCCAGCTCCCCCTGCTATCTTAAAACAAAAGAAGCAGTGTGGATGGAGTCCCATGGGGTTTTCAGAGGCAATGAGACATCGGTGTTCAACTGAGTTAGAAAAGGAGAAGCATGGCTCATTCTAGAGCTTGGCCCTGTAGTCCTGCGTAGGTTGGTCAGACAGGGCCTGAATGCGGTGATAATAAATAAGCTGTTTCTACTATGGGGCTTCTAGAGAAAACGAATGTGTTGGCAGAAGCCACAGAACGTCCTCTGAGAGCAAGCTTCACTTCATATATGCTCACCACCCTAAACCTCATGTGCCAGTGACCTTCTCCTGAGGTCTCAGCATTGGAGGGAATCCTCGAAGGCTGCGATCACTCTTTGCGACCAGCCTCACCATGTTGTCTCTTCCCCTTTCCCCAGGAACACTCCATCCCCGGTGTCTCTCAACAACGTCTCTCCCATTAACGCAATGGGCAGCTGTAACAACGGCCCGGTCACCATCCCTCAGCGCATTCACCACATGGCCGCCAGCCATGTCAACATCACCAGCAATGTGTTACGGGGCTACGAACACTGGGACATGGCCGACAAACTGACAAGAGAGAACAAAGGTATGCTTACCCCCTCCGCCCACGCTCATTGGCCGTAGTAGGGTTAACGGTGCATAGAGGCACTTGAGTTTTCCATGGTGCCTTATCTTCCCGTCTCTCTGATTTCCAGGGTGTAGAGGAAAGAGAGGTTAACTCAGGGAGGACACAGTAACCAATTTTTTTTTTTTTGCTGAGAGAGTGAACAAAGCCTGGGATTTTATTTTTTTCTCCTTCAAAGCTTAAACTAATCTGAGCTGTGAATATTGGCAAATGACCATTTCAGATTTGCCATCCATGGTAAGGATGGGCACCGAGAAACAGAGGTGAAGGAAAAAAAGAATCATTTGCAAATTAATTAAGATCCCGTTGGCCTCTGTGTGTCAACTTTAATTTTGGGGCTTTTTGTTTTGTTTTGTTTTTTGGGGTTTTTTTTCTTTTTCTGGAGAGTTGAGGTTGAACTGAGGGCCTACTACTTTCATTACAACTGTCGGCTCCAGTGAGCACACGGTAATACAGCTTGTGTTCAGAAGCAAAGGCCAAAGCTCAGCAGATATTTTTCACACACTGACAGCTGGGATGAAGGATCAGGGTCCTGTTCGTGGTAACATATGGGGTTTGCTACAGAACCAATGCAGGGAGGACCCTGCTTCATCAGAGAGTGAGTCAGTGGTCTCTGGCAACTCCTGCCTCCATCTTGTGACCGTGGCTATTTCCTGGGTTCACAGAGAAGCCTCACTATGCTCATGAAGGAGGGATGCATGAACAGACTACACTCTTGCCCTGGCCATTCATTCGGCTTGGCTGATTCTGGCAAAGAGGGGCCCAGCAGTTTAGAGGAGCAGAACTGTCTGGCCAGGACAGGGATGGATGAGGCAGCAAATGATAGGGCAAATAGTACAGTATCTGCATGCAGAAATTGTGGCCTGATTTCTTCCCAGTTACCAGTGTAACTGATATGTGCAAATAACCCCAGGGGTCAGGGTACGTTTATAGCCAGGCTGTGGGTTGAAGTCTCAGGTGATGGAATGTGCTCTGATAGCCACAGAATCCTGGAGTCATATAGATATGTAATATGGAGTAAGAAAATAAATATTTGCTGGTAACTGGGAAGGGTGCTGATTTTGAAGCCTGATCATTTAAGTTGGAGTGCTGGGCAACCTCAAGAAAATTACTTAAATCTCTGAGCCGCTTCCTAGCTTCCATTTCTGTAATGGATATAGTAATGTATGTTGCCTCATTTGTCTCTGTTTTGTAGATACGTGAGGTGAGATTAAGAAACTCACCTCCGACATCACAGCTCTTAACGCTAGAAGCAGGAATTGACTCTAGAACTCTAAACCACTAGCTACACTGCCCATTTAGAGAGCGAGATTCATAAGAGGTCCTCAGAGAACTTCACTGAGCTCCTGCCCTCAGTTACCTGAGTGATGGGCAATTCTTCACTTCTCTACTTCTCTAAGCTTCTGAAAATCCAAGGACAACTGGCCCAGATGGCCAGGTCCATCCAAAAGTTCTAGAATTGCAAGTGAAAGGATAAGCATCTTAAGACTTGCCTAGCTTGTGGGCCTCCACTCTTCTCTTTTATTTTGTATTGGTAACTGGAGGGCAGTTCAATATTTATGGATTTCCATCATAATTGCATCCATTTGCAAAATCTGTTAAGGTAATTCCTTCAAAATTAACCACAGAACTTTCCAGGAGCCATGTGCTGGCTGTGCTGATATCCAAGGGAAAAGGAGCTAATCTTATCTTCAGCACAGTGTGTCAGGAGTTGTTAAGTTCCCCACCTAATAATCAGAACAGCTCTGCAGTCTGCTTAGAGTCAGAGAGACTTCCCCATCTGTCTGGTCCACCTAGAGCTGGGAAGTGCAGAGCTTCCCTCTTGACTGGGGACAACCATGTTCTTGCACTCCCCCACCCTGCTCCATACCTGCACACCCGTGCAGCTTCAGGCAGAGGACTCTGGTCCTAAACTCAGCCAATGAGGGTAACGCTGCCCCCTGGCCTTTCGTCTAGAAGCCTTATCCCCTACCTCCCCAGCTTCTTACTCAAAGCTGCTCTTTAGAAGTGTGATCTGGGGATGCCTGGGTGGCTCAGTCATTAGGCGTTGGCCTTCAGCTCAGGTCATGATTCCAGGGACCTGGGATTGAGCCCCACATGAGACTCCCTGCTCAGTGAAGAGCCTGCTTCTCCCCCTGCCTCTCCTTCCCCCCCTGCCTCTCCTTCCTGCTTATGATTTCTCCCTCTTTCTCTTATGCTCTCTCTTTCAAATACATTAATAAAATCTTTAGACAAACAAAAATTAAATAAAAAATGTTTAAAATTTAAATACTTTTTAAAAAATGGCAACCTGGATCTCTAGTTAGGAATGACACATCAGGTTGTGCACAAAACACCCAGGGCGGGCCTCCTGGCTCACGGGCGGCTCACGTTCATTCAGCAGCACCGAGGTCCTTTAGCATTCCCCTTAATATTGGGTCACATAAGAAACTATTTCAGGTGCCCCAAATAATTTACTCCTTTATCAGCAGAAATTACTTTTATTGCATAGTATAGGTTTAAAAGTATCACATAATCAAATGAAGTCAATACCTAGAGAAGGAGCCCGTATGTTATACACTGTTTCAGGCAATACCATCTGCGGGTCAGTCAAGCACACGGAACATCCCAGCCCCTTTAAGGTAGACTTCAGTACACACCGTCCCCACTGCTGCCAGGTTCCTCATCGCCAACTGGAACAGACGGGATGTCCTCACAGTTCGGGCTCCCTCCTCTGTTGGGAGCTGACAAAGAGGACGCCCAAGAGCCCTCCCATAACCAAGATCAATGCAATGGTGGACAAATAAATGCAGATATGAAAAGGGGATGCCTAGATACTTTTCTAGACATCACATAGTCTTTTCCACATACCCCGTCCCCAATCCAAAGCAGACTGTCCCAAACCCCAGCTCCAGTGGTCAGCAGTGTGGCCTCAGCACTGCCCCTTCTCCAAATCAGCTAGAGGGGAATCAGCCTGGGTAGCATTTTCATCCATGTCCTTCGCAGCGCGGAGGGAGCTGTTCACGACAGATATTTGCAGGTCATTTCCCTTCCCTAAAGGAATTGGTAATAAGACTTACTGAGTCAGATGTCTTCTAGATGTTTATTTAGCGTTAGCTGCTGATGGCTGTAGTTGCTGTCCAGGTTCACTGGCTATATCTGCAACATGCCAAGAAAAATCCGTAAACTCAGTTCATTTAGACAAATGGAAAAGAGAATACTTTCAATTCAGTAACACATGGAATGGCAAACGGCCTAATGTCCTATTGACCATGGCTCCCTACCATTTTGTGTATCTGAAAGTCTTTCTAAATATTAATTTATAATATTTAAAAATACAAATTCTCTAATGTTAAAATATATTTAAATACATTTTATTTTAGGTATGTAATTTATGTGTATATTTTAAAATATATGTGTTATATATCTTTATTATATGAACATAGACAATACATTTTTATATATAATGTTGTGATGTGTGTGTGCATGCATGCACACACAGAACTCACAAACCTCCACAGGATTATAATGTACTTATAGAATCCACTCTTGCAAAGAATATATAGCGATTTGCAAAAACTTACTATGAATCAACAGATTTACATTGATTTGTGGTTTATGAATCACAGTAACACAAGCATTACTTATGCTGCAGAATTTTTGGATCTACGTAAAGATTAAAATAATCATGCCTCCTATACATATGGAGATTTGGTCCCCTAGCACCTGGTCTATAAGTTTTTGTGGAATGAGTGAATAAACAATGAAAATTTTCCCAATGTCCACATGGTTGTGTTATCACGTGAAGGCAGCTGAAGCAATCTGGCATGGATTTCTGTGATGATATTCAAAGGCCCGACCAAGGTCTGCTCTGATTTTCAGAATTCTTCGGCGATCTGGACACACTGATGGGGCCCCTGACCCAGCACAGCAGCATGACCAACCTCGTTCGCTACGTTCGCCAGGGACTGTGTTGGCTGCGCATCGATGCCCATTTGTTGTAGTGGGGGCCCCCATCTCCAGCACCACCACCCATCACTCTACCTCTACCAGAGCACCAATGGTCACTGGTGGAACTCCACTCACTTGGGAAAGTTCTCTTTGCTTATGTTTGTTTTTACGCTTCTTTTGATATCTGTGAAAAACAGAAGTCATTGTAAGTGGACACTACAACTTGAGAGCAGTTTGTTTTATTACTTAGTCATTTTTCAGTATTTTATATGCATTTCTCAGATCCCACCATCCTTTTGTGCTTGATACAATGATACAGTCCCTACAGTATTGTTTTAAGCCCACACTACCCAAAACAAAAAATGGGAAGTACTTGTGATGATAACATTTTCCTGAGAAATGAAATGTCTTACATATATATATATATATATATATATATATATATATATATATATATTTAGACTCAAAGGACCTACAAAGATTCAAATTTTCCACAAAAGCTATTCCCCAGACTGTACTCTTATGTCCAGAAAAAAAAACGTATTTCAGAATCCATTGTTAAAATTTTGTGGTTCCCACAGACTCAGTCTCCAGGTGAGAATTTTCATTGTCAACCCACTGGTTAGATGTTGTAGCCACATCATAAAATCAAGAGTATTAAGAAAATAAACAAGCATAGCAATGCCACTCTCAAACCAATACTACATACAACCAGAAGTCTTTCTTGCTGGCATCCCTTCCCTGATGCCCTATTTTTAAAATGTTAATGAGATGAAGTGGCAACATTTATTTTGACAACTTTAAGGCATCAGCTGGCATTAAATATTTTTGAACTCCCTGATCTGAAGCATAAATCCTCACCTGGGATTCTCTTTGTGTAAAACTCTCCTTCTGAGGGGCAGTTAAATGGGTGTACACCCTAGGAGCCAAAATACTGCACTCCAGTTTTAGAGATGAGAGATTAGAAGTCTGGAAATGTCCAAGGAACTCATACCTCTGCCTCTTTTGCAGCTGGTAGGCAGGTCCATTGCTGGAAGGATATTTTTATTGTATTTTGCTCAAATCTCAGAAAACAAATTCAAGTTATCACTACCTAGTAGTTAAAATATACAGTTTACTTCTAATTATAATCCACATTTCCACATTTTCTAGTTCACAGTGTTTCTCCTCCTCCTCCTCCCCCTCCTCCTTCTCCTACTACTACCCTTCTTCTTCTTCTTCTTCTTCTTCTTCTTCTTCTTCCTCCTCCTCCTCCTCCTCCTCCTCCTCCTCCTCCTCCCCCCCATCCTCCTCCCCCTCCTCTTCCTCCCCTTCTTCTTCTTTCTCCTTCTCCCCCATCCTCCTCCCCTCCTCTTCCCTTCTTCTTCTTCTTCTTCTTCTTCCTCTTCTTCTTCTTCTTATTATTATTATCATTATCATTATTATTATTATCATCCTCCTACTTCCTCTCTTCTTCTTCTTCTTTCTTTTTCTTCTTCTTCTTCTTCTTCTTCTTCTTCTTCTTCTTCTTCTTCTCCTCCTCCTCCTCCTCCTCCTCCTCCTCCTCTTCCTCCTCCTTCCCCTTCCCCTTCCCCTTCTCCTCCTCCTCCTCCTCTTCCTCCTTCTTCTTCTTCTCCTCTTTCTTCTTCTTCTTTCTCTTTTCTTTGATCTTTCTTTGTCTTTTTGGGGGCTCATTAACTTTTGACAAATACTGAAATCAGTGATGTTATTCCAGTCTATATTAGCATGAATCATTTCCATGAACTTTCCAGAGAAAACCCCAACCTCTCTAAGTAGTGGTTATCCCTTTAACTAAAAATAATTCTTGAGGTAACACTTCACTCTAGGGTGATTTGAAAGAGCCCTGAAGTTTGGGAACAGCTCACCTAATTCGGAGATATTTCCACATCATTTGTAACTATCCTCACCCTTTTTGATCCTCCACATTCATTTTATGTCCCCAAACATCACCATGTAAATATCATCTTTGGTGTTCCATCTCACCAGAAGAATCCCCCACCTGTAGTCAACACTTGTCATACGTTAGTTCTTTAAGATTACCTGCTGGTATATGATTCCATGTCACCTTGATTCTGTTGAGTTTATTGAATTCTGTTCACTGAGTGATGACCAGACAAATAATAGACATATGCACATGAAAGGTGCAAACTTGTGTGATTCTCAAACCAGTCATGCAAGTCTGTGATAGGAACAGCAAGGGATCACCCTGCACTCTCATCGTTGAGGTTAGATACATTCCCAGTTGCAAAAGTGCCAGACTCGAGCTCTGCTCTGGTCATCTTTGAGTTCAAGACCCTTTATTTTATAATGAAGTTGTGGAAGTTGTACTCCAATGGCTGAGGCCATGTGGTCAGGAGACACAGCAGCTGAACCTAGCACTCTCTATGCTCCCGGTGTGGTTGAGCTTTATATTTTCAGTCTTTGCAACAACACACACACACACATGCAGATGTGCACACAGACAAATGAAACTGGAGAGAATCTTCTCTGAGCCTCTTAAAGGGGGAAAATGGTAATATGAAAGACTCCAAACACCTAAGGTGTGTGTCACATATAAAAATTAAGCTGATGGCTTTGTAGTGACTCAAGTTCTCTCTTCACTTTTCCATGGCTTAGCAGGTAGAGCACCTAACTATTACTGCATAATGAAGCCCACTGGCTTGACTTGTAAATTCAATCTAAACCATGATCCTAGACCATCACGGATTTAGGGGTAGATTCTTGAAATTCAGTCTCCAGAAACTAGACACTTGAATGTTAGGGGCAGTTTCCAAAAGAAACCAGCATCTTGCCTCGTGGATGAAAGGCCCATAGCTCTAGTTTCAGCGAGTCCTTTTATCTACTTTACATACAACAGGGAGGCAGCAGAGAATCCTGCTGCCTGATGTCACCTCCAGTGGCTGACCATACAGCGTGTGCCAAATCAGCAGCACGATGATCACATCTGACAGTTGAATCCAGGATCATCAGCTGATTATTTAGCAGACTCATTTGTAAAGCAGCTTAGAGGCCAATAAAACACGGAGGAGGAATGGCCTTCCTATCCCCGGAGATGAGACAGTCTTTGGTTTCACGCTTAAGGATTGTTGCTGTTTTCTAGGCACTGTATCCATCACATTGTGGATGGTGATGTGTGTCATAGGTGTGTGCCTATGTGAGGGATGGAGATATTTTGCCAAGTAAATCTCTTCAGTGTACCAGTTTGTGGGAGGGATGTAGGATGTGTGGATGGCAGTGAGAGATCCTGCCTGGAGACCTTGACGGAGGCTTGGTGAGACACATCTCAATGAGCACACAGAGATAGGGGAATGGACAGAGTAATGGGAAGCTCCACCTGAGCAAGTACACAGAAGGATGGCAGCCACCACTATGCCTTCCTTTGTCACCCAAGCTCCAAACACAGAGAGTTTGACAAGTTCGTGTTAGGATGTTGGCTGGGCTTTGTATTTTTAATTAACTTTGGATTTTTTAGTGGTTTTGTCATATTACTGTCTGAGTTTGGTAGGTAGAATTAATTTGAAAAGAGTATACTAGTGTGGTCCTCAGGGTAGAATTTAGCCGTAAGCATGTTGTTAGCCAGCCTGTAGACTGTTAATTACTTAATAATCTCATTGGGAAAATACTTGTAGTTTTATATTTGGATGACATAATTGGGAAAGCAGATTAGCTGCTGCTAACTTTTAAAAGACTTGAGGTTGACATAAAAAATTTCAAATCTTCAGTCAATAACCAAGTTGCTAAATTGGAAACCATTGGCTAAAATGTGTTTTGTTGAGTTTCCAAATGTACGGATTTGCATTTGGACATTGCGCCACTAAATGCATTGGAAAGATACTTGCTCTGTCATATCTTTCCCAAAGCTGTCTGATTTGGAGTTCATTTTATTCAAATTTGCATCCTGGAGGTTGAAGTTGGAGTATGAAGTTGGAAAGCTTTTTTGAAGGCAGAATCAATTGAGCTGTGAGGGCTCCCCCCTCACATACTTCTCATCAGACATGATAACATTCACCTGCGTGAGCTGGCAGGTGCAAGAACCAAACTGGATCACTGGGTAGGACTACTCAGTTAAGGCAAATGAACTCTTGCTTAGAGAAGCATCACTATCCCCATTGAGAAACTGTGTGGCGAGACAGTGTAGCTACACAATATCAAATGAATGGGTTGATTAAGTGCCCCCCAAATCAATTCTGTGGGGGTCAGCTGTTGAGCCAGTTGTCACTGCTCGGTTATGCAACTGGCAAACTAAACTCCTCTTCGTTGTTATGGTTGTTGTTGTTGTTGCTATTGTTGTTGTTGTTGCCGTTGTTTGTCATTTCCACCCGCACAGCCTTATTCCCATAATTAAACCCTGATTCATTTTCTCTTTGGTGTTAGCAAACTCCAACAGCAGAGATGGCATCTGTGTATTGATAACTGGCATTTACCCTGGCAGGAGGCTAATCGGATAGGCTGGTCTCAGACGTTAATCTTACCATCTGATATTTTCAGTGAAAAAGAAAGTAATTCCCTTTCCATTCTCCTCCTTGCAAATCTAGAAGCCCTCTTTACCAAGAGCATCACATTTTCCTCTGTAATCCATTGACTCAAAGAAAATTGCATTGTGGGGAGGGCGGAGGGGTATGGGGTGGTGGGGGGGGGGGAGGGTAGGGAAGTCCTTCCAGGCCAGGCTGCAGTTCTTGTCCCTTTCTGCTTCTGACATGAGATGTTAATGAATCATTCATCAGGCTCACATTGGGTTAGGGGACACCGAACTGCTTTTCCAATCCATGATCAATCATCGTTCTTCTAAGAGATTGGAGCTTTGCTGTTTCATTAACTGTGCAGTGTAGACTAATGGTGTTTAATAAAAATCATTCAAAATTTCAAACTCTTTGCCAGTGACCTTTTTGCTTTGTCTTAGACTTTGAGGAGGGAAGGGGGATGCAAAGGAAGCCTGCTCTCAGGCGCCTGGCAGCATGCTGCGGTGGCAAACCCAGTGGCTGCCAGCACTTGCTGGTGAGTGGTGGCAGCGTGCGGAATGCCACAGTGGATGCTTCCAGCCGGGGGTAGCTTATTTTTACTGAGGGACTCATTGTTCTCCAACCTGTGCAGCAGGAAGCCAGCTGCCATATTCAGAGTTTAATAAGAATTATAAATGCTTTACCGACTTGGTTTTGGCCCACACCCCTCACGGGGCTACCAAATAGGAGAAGTATCTCTAAGAGGAGAACCCGGGAGTGACAGCGGTAGCCCGATACACTCCAGGTGCTTCGGCCTTCTGTGAACTCGGAGGCGGAGGACCTCCAGGCAGGAGGCAGAATTGAAGAGACTCCCAAATAGGCTGAGTTGGTGCTGCATTGCCCAGATTGAGCTTCTCCTTTGGTCAGTCTGGCATGCAACCAATGGGGTACTGGTAAAATGTTTAATAGCCAGCTCTCTAAGAATAGAAACCTCCTGACTTGTAGGGTTTGCCAATTTCCATAGTGTAAATCTCCCCACCGTGGCTGATGTCAAGCCACTGACTATGATGTCACAGTTCACAGAGTTGGAAAGAGATGCACACAAAATTGGGAATCCAAGCAAGACAACTCCAACACACTGCCAAAGGCAGTCATCCAAGGAGGGTTCTGATTTCACATTTATTTTCATGGGGACACACACTTGCAAGCACACAGCTGTGCACACATGCATACACTTGTGTGACAAGCTGTTTCATCACTTTCAAATGTGAATTGATCCTCTATGATGTAGGTAGTTTGTGATTTGGCCCAAGATGTATGGATTTTAAGTGGGAGAGCTAAGAAGAATGGCCTCTTGAGACCAAAGCACAGACAAATGGGAGTGGGGGGAGTGGGGGGGGTCATCACATCTCAAAGGAAAAACAGCAGTGAGATCAGCTCTTAGAAAACCCACATAGTTGGTTGAAAATAGGATTGGTGAGTGTTCTTTTATAATTATTATTTTGTAAATGTCCAACTGGTATTTCTTTTTTTTTCCAACTGGTATTTCTAACTTGTAAGTGTAACTTGAATAAATTATTTACTCTTCATCCTTCTGATGACAACCTCTGTGTAGTTAGGAAACATTAGGGCCTCTATGGAGAATAGAACAAACCAAAATGCATTGTGTTTTCTTGTGATATGGAAACTCAGTATTTCTCCCACCTCCTTCTTGTTGTTCAGAGGATTTTTACTTTAGTTATTAGAGATCAAAGTTACGTGTTTAACATGTGTTTTTAGTTAAAAGTGTCTACTTACTGTCCTAGCTCTGAATTCAAACCAGAATGTCTTCCATATCAATTACATGACTAATATTCAGAACTGATCATCCAAACCAAAATAATTCCCTTTTCTACTCAATATAAGGAAAACCAGAGTCACTAACAAGAAGGCATAAATCTCAGTATACTTTTTTAAGAGAGTGAGGTTTTCATTAAACACACACACACACTCACACACACACACGTGCTCACACATGCGCAACTTTTTTTTCCTAGGCCTCCTCATTATAAATCATCCTGAGAGTAGAATAGAACGTCTCAAAGGACCCATTCTCTTGGTCCTGTGCATCTTCTGCAGTGAATAAGAGATCTATATCTGTAAAGGTTGAAGAACTTGCCCTATGATCTTATTATTCTTTAAACATTTCCATGTTCTGCCTGAGCCCACGCTCATGGTTGAATGTTAGCCCTGAAGGAGACCCATATCCTACTCTTTCTTTCTGGCCTTTCTCTCTTTTACCTTTGTGGTTCCTTCTGCGGCCAGTACACTAACAGGGTGGCAGGGAGTCTTCTGTCCACTCATGGTATTCAGGCAATGTTTGTCCTACTGAAGAATGGTAACATCTGGGGCTGGTCTAATTGACATTGCACTCACACAGGGACTCGGAGTCCTTGTAGACAATGGACCGGTTTGCATGGATACAGAGAGTGAGAAAGACGTTCATCATCATCTGGTGATTGCCTATTTCAAAACCATCCTCCTTAAACAATCATATTCACCCACAAATATTACAAATGAGATCAATTCTGTCTCAAGACAATTTGTCAAATAGTTTTCTTCCTGGATGATTCGAGACTCTGGATATTCTAGAAAGAGAAATGCCTGAGATGAAATCCCTCACATTTATTCAGTTCTACAAATTGCTGTTTTTATTCTGGAGACTGATATCATGTTGTCTTCAGATAAAATTAATACATAAGTGAGCCCAGTTTCAATACCATGCTCATAGTGTTCCTTGGGATCAGTAGATCCCTAAAACTCTTCCCCTTGACACACTTGGTTAGTTGAGGGACATTCCCTTCAGAGCCTCCAAAGAAAAGTCTGGTTTCATTTCTGGTTTTGTGGTTGTGGTTGTGGCTGTGGTTGTGACCTATTTCTCTCCCTCTATCTCTCACCCTCACTCACTTGCTTTGACTCTGGCTGTCGCTTTCCTGCTCGGGCTCTTTCGCTCTCTAAACAAATGAATAGTTGAGTTAAACATGAGCTTTTGAATTGTACTTGTTCATGCTTTTAAGACATAACAGATTAATAAAAATAGATGTGTTATAATTTAAAACATACCACCTGGAAAGGCATATTGTATTGTGAAACCATGAAATTAGAAATATTAGTCTGTTGAAACCATTTGTCCAATTGTAGAACTTTGTGGAGTGCTGGTTTGACCTTTATGATGTAATTTTGGAGCAAGTGGAGTGGTTGCAGGCAGATGAGACAGTTTACATTCAGGAATTTGCAATGAACTTTAGTTGGAGGCCTGGCAAAGGCAAACATATTCAGATGTTGCTCTAACCATTATAAAAATGAAGAATGAATTTCTGTTCTAGAAATTTCTCAGAATCTTTCCATCAAGAATTTTTTTTACATTCATCTTTTTTCTTTTTTCAATTCTCCTTTTCTTTTATTTTTTTGAAGCTGTTTATTATTATTGACTGAAGAAATATTTTGATTGTACTGTTACTCTGTTCTCCTCCCTCTCTGTCTGTTTCTCTCTCTCCTCTCTTTCTCTCTGTGTCTTTCTCTCCATCTAACTATTGAAATCTGGAGTCTTTGGTAAATCTGCATTAGATTGCTCTGTAGGCCAGGAATGAAATCAAGATCTAAACAAATTTTGATGGGATTTCAAAGAGGAACACTCCATGTTCATTGGGCCCTTCCATGCCCCACATTGACAAAGGATAAGACAGAGGTACTTCTTGCAGTGGGGCACTTTTATAATATCCTCTGAGACCTGATGCAGTTTAACAAATGACTCCACCTGTTTTTCCAGTAAGCCACTTGACTGAGACTTGAAAAATACACCTGAGAGTTGCCAGGGGTGTCTGCCTGGTCTACAGTATGTGTTTGCTTTGAATTTAGGACACCCATTCATGTATTGTGTGCTCATGTGAAGTATTTCCTAGCATTCTCATTAGCCTGTATATAAGAACCAGAAAGATAATCCAACATGATGTAAATGAAGATGTGACTCTATAAACCTTTCCCTTGTTCTTCAAAAGAGAAGACATTTTCATGCATATTGTAAACAGAAACTTTGTATATTTAAGTGTCATGGAAAATATGTATTGAGTAACCAGGATACAAATGGGAATTGAATTATCATCATCAGCTTTATTGTGTGTGTGTTTGGCGGGGGGGTTGTTGGCCAACACCATGACCCAGGACCATTGTGGCAAGCC
>NW_022632234.1:0-14354 GCF_010015895.1 Lontra canadensis | reverse complement strand
AAGAAGAAGAAGAAGAAGAAGAAGAAGAAGAAGAAGAAGAAGAAGAAAGAAACAACTGGCTATCTCTTTGACACATGCTACAACATGGATTAACCCTAAAGACATTATGCCTGAAGAAATAAGCCAGACAGGGAAGAACAGAATGGTACAGAAGAATCGTATGATTCAATTCATATAAGGTACTTAGAGCAATCAAATTCATAGAGTCAGAGAGTAGAATGATGGCTACCAAGGGCTGATGGGAGGAGAGAATAGGAGTTAGTGTTTAATGGGTACAGAGTTTCGGTTTTGTAAAATGGGAAAAATTCTGGAGTGGATGGTGTTGATGTTCAATGTGAATGTAGTTAATGACACTGAACTGTACACTTAAAAATGGTTAATATGCTCAGAGTACCTGGGTGGCTCAGTGGGTTAAGTGTTGACCTTCGGCTCAGATCATGATCCCAGGGTCCTTGGATCAAGCCCCACACTGGGCTCCTTGCTTAGTGGGCAGCCTGATTCTCCCTCTCCCTCTGCCTGCCGCTCCCCTGCTTTGCTCGCTCTCTCTCTCTCTTTCTTGGTCTTTGTCATATAAATAAAGAAAATATTTTAAAAATGGTTAATGTGGTCAATTTTATGTATATTTTGCCACAGCTTTTAAAAATTCTAGTATAATTAACATACAGTGTTATTTTAGTTCCAGGTATAGAATATAATAATGCAATAATTCTATACATTACTCAGCTCTTATCACAATAAATATACTCTTAATTCCTTCCACCTATTTTGCCCATCCCCACATTCACCTCCCCTCTGGAAACCACCAGTTTGTTTTCTATATTTAAGAGTCTGTCTTTGGTGTGTCTCTTTTTTCTTTGTTTGTTGTGTTTCTTAAATTCCACATGAGTGAAATCATGTGGTATTTATCTTTCATAGACTGACTTATTTCATTTAGCATAATGCTCTCTAGATCCATCCATATTTTTGCAAATGTCAGGATTTCATCCTTTTTTTAAAGGCTGAGTAATATTCCAGTGTATGTGTGTATGTGAGTATACTTATATATACATATACGCCATCTTCTTTATTATTAATCAATAGACAGATACTCAAGCTGTTCCGATAGCTTAACTATTGTAAACGATGTTGCAGTAAACATGGGGTGCACATCTCTATTTGAGTTAGTGTTTTTCCTTGGGTAAATGCCCAGATGCAGAATAACCAGATCATATCTATTTTTACCACAACCGTTTTTAAAGATTTTATTTATTTATTTGAGAGAAAGAGAGAGTATGAGTGTGGGGAGGAGCAGAGAGACAAGCAGACTCCCCACTGAGTGCAGAGCCCAAAACAGGGCTCAATCTCAGGATCCTGAGATCATGACCTGAGGCAAAGCCAGACACTTAGCCGACTGAGCCACCCAGGCACCTGAATTTTTACCACAACTTAAAAAAAGTAATTAATTTTTTAAAATGGCTATATTTGCTTGAGCATCTGCAGGATCCAAAACCTAACTTTTTCACCAGAAAATCCATGGCTATGACTTTTTAGATACAACATCAATGGCATGATCCATGAAAGGAATACTTCATAAGCTGGAATTCCTTAAAATTAAAACAAACAGAAACAAACAAACTAAAAAACTCTTCTCCTCTTCTAAAGACAATGTCAAGAGAATAAGAATACAAGTCACAGACTGGGAGAAAATATTTACAAAAGATACATCTGATAAAGAACTGTTATTCAAAATATACAAAGAATTCTCTGAACTCAACAATGAGAAAAAAATCTGATGATCTTAACAGGCACCTGACCAAAGAAGATACACCAGGACACTCTACTAACACACCTATTAAAATAACCAAAACTTGGAACGTTGACAATACCAAATGCTGGCAATGATGTGGAGCAACAGGAATGCTCATTCTTTGCTGGAGCGTTGCAAAATGGCACAGCCACTTTGGAAGACAGTTTCACAGTTTCTTACAAAATTGATCTTATCCTTAACAGATGATCTGGCAATCATACTCCTTGATAGTCACCCAGGCAAGCTGGAAACTTCTGTCTAGACAAAAACCTGCACACAGATATGTATAGTGGCTTCATGCATAGTTACTAAACCTGGAAGGAACCAAGTAACTTCATTAGTTGAAGGGATAAACTGGGGCACATCCAGATGATAGAATATTATTTGTATTAAAAAAGGAATGAGCTTTCAAGCCATGAAAAAACATGGAGGAACCTTAAACGCATATTACTAAATGAAAGAAGCCCTTCTGAAAAGGCTACTTACTGTATGACTCCAACTATATTACACGAAAAAGATAAAACTATGGAGACAGTAATGAGATCAGTGGTTGGTAAGGGTTAAGGGAATGGGAGGGAAAATATTCATAGCAGAGAGAATTTTTAGGGCTGTGAAAAGACTCTGTATGATACCACAATGATGAATATATGTCATTATCAAAACCCACAGAATGTATAATAGCAACAGTAAACCCTGTATACAAACTATGGACTTTGGGTGATAATAATGTGTCAGAGTGGGTCTGTCAATTGTAACAAATGTACTGCTCGGGGTGGGGGTGGGCAAATGCTGATTATGAGGTGAGGGCTAGGCATAAGTGGGGACTGAGGTTATATGGGAAATTTCTGTACCTTTTCCCTAATATTTCTGTAAGCCTGGAACTACTCTTAAAAAAAAAAAGCAAACAAACAAAAAATAACACTTCATTTTTAAAAAAAATATTTTATTCATTTATTTGACAGAGTTTGAGAGAGAGAGAGAGAGTACACAAGCCAGGGGAGCAGCAGAAGGAGAGAAGCAGGCTCTCCACAGAGCAGGGAGACTGATGAGGGGATTGATCCCCAGACACTGGGATCATGAGCCAGATCATTAACCTACTGAACCACCCAGGGGCCCCTTAAAAAAAAAATCCTTACAAAATAATAACAATTGTGGATTCCCAATGTTTGGAGACCATTATTGAATTTGATTCTGAATTTTAACCAGAAACCCAAATGTTCCTGGTGTTTATATTCAATCAGAGAGACAATAAGCCAATACTTAACTCCTATGGGTGTCAGGGAGTCACCATTGCCAAACAAAAAAGGTGGGTTGGCAGTAGGGTGGGGTCAAGGGAGGATAATGAAGAGATTAACCCCATCACCACTTCCTATGATGGGTCAAGAAGATCCTCATAGAATGATAAGTGAGGAGACACTTCCGTGAAATCTCTGACCACAATCCAGAAAAAGTAATGTATAGATTTGCAAAATTTCTTTTAGTTTTTGCTGGATTTTTTCATCATATGAAATATTATAGAATAAAGAGCATTTTACTTGCTTTAGAACAAATGACTACTGCAAAATGAAACAAAAGAGCCATGATGCAGGAAAAGTTTCCTTGCTATTCATTATAAAACACTGTGGAAGTGCGCCTGGGTGGCTCAGTCAGTTAAGGGTCTGCCTTGCCTCAGGTCATGATCCCAGTGTCCCGGGATCCAGCTCAGCCTTGGGCTCCCTGCTCAGCAGAGAGCCTGTTTCTCCCTCTCCCTCTGCCTGCCACTCTGCCTGCTTGTGCGCTCTCTCTTTATCTCTCTGTCAAATAAACAAATAAAATCTTTAAAAAAAGAATAAAATAAAGAACCATGGAATTACAAGGAATCTCTACCTTCTCTGTATATTCCAAACTTTTTAAATGTTCTTTTGCTTTTATAATGAAAAAGAATTACAAATATTTTCTTTTAAACTAAATACTCCATACAAAATGATTTTTTTTTTTTTCAACAGAGCAATTTGCTCTTTCCCGGTTTAGATTCGAGGGATCACTAAACACACAGTGTACTCTATCACAGAGACAGCATGCTGGGGCAAAGCTGTCCTGTTCAGTCTGTGGAACAACCCAGGCCGAAAGTAGGGTCTGCATTTTGTCAAGTTTCTTTGGAAACTTCTCAATCTTTACCCAGTCCCTGACAGCAACAACAACAACAACAACGTCCATAAACATGATTTAAAATGTATGGGTGTCTGCTTTCCACTCAGGGTCCTTGGGCTCTCTGCTTAGCCGGGAGCCTGTTTGTTCTTCTCTCTCTCTCTCTCTCTTCATTCTCTCTCTCTCTCCCTCTCTCAAATAAATAAATAAAATCTTATTAAAAAAATGGCAGGTAATTGAGGAATGGTCAACCAGCCGTCTAAAGCTAAAAGAAATCCAGAGAGAGAGGAGAGAGAAAGGAGAGAAAGAGAGGGAGAGGGAAAAAGAGAAAGAGAGAGAGTGAGCCAGCATCATTTCCTTGTTTTTAGGTTAAGCGAAGTAGGATGTGCTCAGTTCCATTGTAGAATCATTCTCTCAAAGCTCATTCACAAAGTTACCTACGATATAGACAGTGGGGATAAAACAATTCCTCTTAAGTGTTCTTCACTGACTTGAGTTTTATAGCTTAGCTGGTAATTGCATAGAGGACGTAAAGCTCTTGGCTTCCAAGCCTAATAGAAATGAGGAAAGAAGTGCTGGAGAGCCTTGAAGGAGAATCTTTTCTCTTGACATTTTCTGAGCACCTCGGAAGACTCAAGGGCTGCTTCAAGCTCAATACAAATCTGGTCTTTGCGATATTTATCTGCAATGGTTTCAATCTAAGGGTTTCACACTACCTGTACCTGCAGGGGGGTCAAAGGCTTCCACTGAGTTCTCTTTAGCCATTGGGCTGCTCTCTGATTATTTGGGAGTTCTACAACTAGAGTACATTCCGTTTCATATTTTGTTTGAAAATAGCAAAATATAGATATTGATTTTTTTCTTTTGAGCTTTTAGCTTCCCAATAAACCTTTATTATTATTATTTTTCTCTGCACTGAGATTTACCAAGTTAATGTACTCACTCAGAAATGTTAAGTGTAAACCAACAGCATGTCAATGAAGCTTAGGGGTGTGTTTAAAGAATCAGTGAGGGGGTGAGGTCCTTCTTTTGATTCAAATAAATCAATATTCATGTGCCCTTTTCCATGAGGGCTGATTTTCTTCAGGACTCAAGTAAAATGCTTTTCTTTGAACACTTAAGAGTATTTGAATGTTGAACACTAGCTCCTTGCCCGGTTCCTGTCGTTTGGCTGGGGTGATATTGTAAAAAACACATAATGATACTTTGTATGGATAAAGACAGGATATGGTTTTTCCATACTTTCAGCAAGTGGCACTTAAAGTTTTGTAGATGGAGCTGGAGCCAGGGTGTCTAGAACACCAAGCTTTCCGACAGTCTAGCTTTTAAGTGCAGCAATTGGCTTTTCATAGCTGGTGACCCTTGGGACCTGTCCACTAACAGCATTGTCTGACATTGGTGCTGTAGGTTAGGAATGTCACAGGAAGTCTAAATTAAATGGCAAGTGCCCTTATGTCTTAGGTCTGCTTTTGGGTATCGGCACAGAGATGGACCCTCCCTGAAGGAGGAGAGAAAAAACCCCCTTGGGCAGCCAGAAGTCAATAAAGTGCAGGATCTGTACCAAATTGATTATACTCATAGAAAGGCATTGCCTGCATATATATCAATTAGAGTTTTATTAATAGGTACAGTTTGGAAGCTTAGGTTGACATTAATTTTAATGAGGGATTTATCAATCAAAAATTAGCCCATAGTCATTTACTATTGATTTCAAAGTAGGCACCTTTAATAAATTACAGCAGCAGACTAGCTTTGGCACCTTAGAGGAAAGTTTTGTTTTGTTTTGTTTGAGTGAAACTATTCTTGGGGGGATAGTGCAATTTATATTTATATTTGCATACTTTTTTTTTTTTTTTGCTCCTATATTCAAGAGAATGAGAGAATGGACTGGAAGCCATGTGGAATTAGATACGTTCTGGTGCCGATGTCAACATTATGTCATAAATACATAGCATGAACCTACTTACCCTACTATGGGAGGTATAGTACCCATGGAAACTTCTGGGGGAAATGATTGTTCGTAAATGACTTATCATCCAAAAGCACGAGGGAGCTTAATATCCAGAGAAACCCCATGAGGAATCTATGTGCAGCGTGAAGGAATTGATTGTAATATGAAATATTTTTCAATCTGCAGACTTGAAAACTCAGATTCTAGATCTAAGAGTTCTACTCTAATGGTACACAGCAATGCCTAACGTGTATGCAGATGTCCCTCCTCCATACCCATCTATGCATGACATTTTGATTTATATATATATATATATATATATATATATATAATGTTTATATATTTATATATACAATAGAAATCTACATATATATTGTCTGTCCCTCCTAGCCCTCCAACTAAAATCAATTGGAAGGGAAGACCCAGAAGGACCTGAGTCATTTTGTTCTGGGTTGTAGTCCTGTTGCCTGGGACATGAGCTACACTCAAGAAGTGTTTGCTTTGAATGAATCAATGGGTGCTTTGTTGAAGTTAGGTGGGTAAGTAACATCGCTTGTCCATCAAACTGAAGCAGGTGATAGGTAAGCAGCATTTACAAAGTCTTTATTAGCTACCAGCAAGATGTTTTGGCCAGGTCTGTCTGAGGGGAACAATGAAATGGTTAAGAATGAGAAACTGGAACTCTGGCTTTGAAGCTTATCTGCTCTCTGGCCCTGGGCAAGTTGCTTCATGTTTTAGCCTTGCTTTCTTCATTCATTTTAAAATGGGTTTTATTGGGATGCCTGGGTGGCTCAGTTAAGTATCTGCCTTCGGCTCAGGTCATGCTCCCAGGGTTCTGGGATCCAGTTCCCCTTGTGCTCCCTGCTCAGCGGGGAACCTGGTTTCTCTGCTTTCTGCTCCCTCTGCTTGTGCTCTTGTGCTCTCTTTCCTTCTCTATCAGACAAATAAATAAACAAAATTTAAAAAATAAATAAATAAAATGGGTTTTGTTAATGGGGATGGTGCTTGGAGTTCTGCAACGATTAAACAAGCAAGTTCCCCAAAATGCTTGGCACCAAGTAATGACACCACAAATGTTAGCTGTGGTTGTTGTTGATTTTTTTTTTCCCGTTATTGACATTTTAGGCTATTTTCCTCACAGTTATTGTATGCTAAAAATGCAAATTGGAGCAATTGTTAATGCGGAAATGGAGGTAATTCACTACTGCCTTTGCCCATGAGATGTTTAATGACCACTAGTTAGGAGTTCTGCCTTCCTTCTAGGAGACTTTCACACACTTCATTTGCAAAATAGGTGCTTACATACACAAGATTTCCCTTTAAAAGTATTTCTTGGCTCAGCTGCCATTCTTCTGATTAACCAACTCTTTCTTTAAAGACTGGAAGTCATGAAGTTTATTTTTTGTGACACTCACTCGAGTAGAGACACGAGAATTGCCGGCGGTTTCCAGCAGGCTTTTATGTCCGTTCCATCACGCAAACTTGCAGATGCTGTTTGCATGAACGACACAGTTGTATTGACAGATAACATCTGCTAGAAGGGACACATCTCAAAAGTGTTGTTAAGCCAATTCCATTGTTTCGCTGTCATTTCCCACAAGGTTATAGAGCCTTGCTTATGAGACTTGGAGCTAGAACATAATTTTTGGTAAGCTTTATTCTCTTAAACTTGTCTTTCTGAGGTTTAATGCATGCAGTCATCTAAGCAATCTGTAAATCTAAAACTCTGGTATCTTCTGAGTACTGGAGACCTTTGAAAGATTTCTAATTATACCTGGAATAAAACCCAAACTCTGTTTATGTTCTCTACAGTTCTGTGTGATCAGACACTTTCTATTTATTGCTTTCTTTTCTTGACATACACCCCCCTCTTGCTTTTTCTCCTCTGCTCCTTTTACTGGATGTTTTATTTTTGTTTGTTTGTTTGCTTTTTAAATTAAGATATAATTGATAAATAACATTATGCTTGTTTAAGGTGTACAACCTACTGATTTGATATATTTAGACTGCAACATGATGGCCACTGTAGCATTCACGGGCACCTCTAGAGTATCATGCGATTATTATTTCTGCTAGTGGCAGGAAGAATTGATATAGCTCATTTCCCAACATGGTGGCTTACCTTCAGTTTTTACCCATCTAGACCACTGCAGATTTTTGCATGGCTTGTTCCTTTTTATTATTCATGCCCTGATTTAAATACTAACTTTTTGAATTCCACATAGATCTCTCCATACGATACAAAGTAGTACACCTCTAAACCAGTCAATTTCTAGCACATCTCCCTTCATTTTAGTCATTGTTCTTAGCATTACTGGAAGCCATAAATATACAATTGTGTGCATATGTATAGCATAAACTTTAAATTATTTATTTATCTGTCTCCCTGGTCAAAACTCAAAGCCCCCAAGACGAGGGTCCCTCTCTGCCTTCTTCTGTGATGTATCTCTGTTGTGCAGAACCATATTTGTTGGCCAAGTGGGTAATCATGTGGATGCTAGGTACTGTGGGGGATGCAGAGAAGTTTCAAATGGGATTTGATCTCTTTAGAAGCCTTCTCTCTAATAAGATAGTTAAACCACAGGTATATGAGAATATAAGTAAATAAGCCAGTATAATTAAGTGATGAAAGCCATAAATACCAGGAGATCTGAATATGGAGAAGTAACTTCATGCTGATCAAGGGTGGATTGAAAGTGGAGGTGGGCTTGAAGCTGGGCCATCATCGTAATCCAGCTCTTTATTACACAAATCTAAGCGCAAGTCATTTCACTTTAATTGCAGCCTAGGTATATTCAGTGCAGCTCACGTGAATCAAAGGAAGTAAATGCACGTTGATTTTATTTTTTTGTTGCTGGCTTCATGGATCGCACATGAACGAGAAGGTCTTTTTCATGGGGTTCTGTCCACCTTTGAGCTTTATCACATGCCCCTTGCTCTTTGTCACACATACTTCAGATGGACTCTTTCTCCTTCCCGCCTTTTTTTTTTAATATATTATTTGTTCATGTATTCATTTTAGAAAGACAGACAGAGACAGAGCATGAGAGTGGAGAAGGGGCAGAGGCAGAGGGAAAAAGGATCTCAAGCAGACTCTGAACTGAGTGCAGAACATGACTCAGGGCTCAGTCCCATGACCCTGAGATCATGACCTGAGCTGTAACCAAGAATAAGATGTTCCACCAACTGAGCCACTCAGGTGCCCCTCCCCCACCCAATCTTCAACTCCCTAGAATCCTCTTTTCTGGGCCTTCATTCAGGCTTTTCCCTGGGTCTGAACTCGCTCCCAGCTGAGCCGTTTCACATGACTAAGGCCTTCCCATTGTTCACATCACAGTTGACAATTCCAATGTCCAGAAGGCTATTCCAGACGAGCGTGGGGCTCCTGCCCATGCCTTGCCCTTCCCTGTATCTTGCCCGACACAACTCCTTGTCATTGCATATAGAATGATGGTGCACCCCTGGTCTGTAGATCACATGAGGATGAGGATTCCGTTTCCATCATCCCCTTACATCTCAGTGCCTAACACATCAAAGGAGTTAAATGCATGTTTCTCTAATGGGTGCATGAATCTGGAGGAAAGGTAGAAAGCAGGAGTCCTTAAGTGGAACTTCAGAATGCTGAGCTTAACTTGAAACCTTTTTGAAACCATCTTGACACCAATCATAGAACCTCTCTTAATGGAAACCAACATAAAAATGCCAACACTACCTTATTTACAAGGTACTTTCCTCACAAAACTATTAAAGTGCCCCCTTGATGGGAAGCTCTATATAGCTGTGGGTATTATGCCAGAGACCACTTACTATAAGCCTGCCAGACCAAAGAGGCGGGCATCGTACTCTGGAGGCCTTCACCCAACAGGATTATTAAAAGAATCTGGAAGGGTTAATAGATGGCTGGTAGCTCATTAAAACCAACTCTAAATGCTTTGACCACAGATTCATAATATGGACCTTCTGGGGGAGCCTGGTGAAGTCTGAAATGCATCCTTCAGGCCGCATTGTTAGGCTTGCGAAGAGGGTGGCCCTTTGGAATAGCGGTTAATAGCAAAACTACCTAACGCTCATTGAGGCTCCCTCCCATTGGCCAGACACTATTCTGGGGGCATATCATTGGCAATCCTTACAGAAAACTCCCAAGGTTTAAGTTTTGTCATCCCCATGTACAGTTAAGGAAACTGAGGCTCAGGGAGACCTTGTGGCCATAGGGAACAAGATGTTAGAGAATGCCTTTTCCCCCTTGAGAGGGTCCAAACTGCTTTCTGGGTGCTGCTTATAAGAAAATTTTGTTGGCTGGCTAGGTATATTCGTCTCATTCCCTTGAACATAAGATTTATGCATGATAGAACATGATTTCCCTTCATGACTTGTTTGGCTATGTGCAGATTCCCTAACCTTTCTGTAAGGAGGGGATTATGATTGCATGGATCTCAGAAGCTTGATAGGTAAGAATTTGGAGAGTCCCACAAATGGGGTCATACCTGGATCTTCATAGGCACAGCAGAGATATTGATAATTATCCTAAGACTTTTGGGGTGAGTGGCAGTTTGCAGAACTTCACTCATTCCTTTGTTCCACAAACATTGATTGAGAACCCCTCCATGTCTGGTGGTGTTCCAAGTCCTCTAGGACCTGTGGTGACCTGCTGCACTTCAAGATCTGTGCTCATGCTTCTGACTACTTTTCACAAACATTTTTAAGTTGGATAGTGCAATATTTCAGCAAATCTGGATTCATCTCAATATCTTTTATTTTTAAATTAATTTTTAAATTATTTTTAAATTAATCAATTTTATTTTCTTCCTTAACCCATGTCTCGTGAAGAATGTTGGTTTTTTTTGAAGGTTGGTTGGGTTCCTCTGGCAGAAATAATGCTTTAGGGAAAACACAGTCTTTCCACCACTTTCTCAACTTGGCAAATGTTGGTTTCCAGTGCACTGTCCTAGTTTTGACAGACAATTGTCTGTAGACAAATTACTTTTTCTTTTAATATTGCATATGCGTGCAATATTTTTGAAGACACATGAAACCTCTACTAGATATTTATCTCTATTTTAATTAAAATATGACTCAGTAAGTTACTATGATCTAAAGCAGTGAAGTAAAAAGATCTCCCTCCTCCCAGGGATGAAGGAGGTGAATGCTGGCCTGGTCCCCCCCTTGCTCCATTATGCTCTAAGATACCTGGTTAAGTAATTCAGGGTGTTATTTTCCCTCAACAAAGTTACACATAAGTGAATAGGAGTGATATAACTTTCTCAGAACAGATGGAGATCTAAATCTGTACTGTAATAGATAAGATTTATTCTAGATACATTAGAAAAGGATACTTGAAGTCTGAGGGGGAAGACCCAGCTATGCTTCCTCTTCTTGAGCAAGGAGAATAGTGTTCCCCTGATGCCCCATGCCCACCCTGTGGGATCTGTAGCCACTGAGACTAGAATTCCCACTTCTTAGCCTTCTGGAAAAAGCCAATGGAGGAAAAATACTTTGGTATTCAGTGGATTTCCAGGACCAAGGAGGCTGGGAATGGAGCCTTGTTGCAAGATGATACAGGGGGGAAACCTTGAGAAGAGAAGATTCTATAGTGAGACAGGGCTCTGAGTGCAGGGAGCTGAGCCTGGGATGGTGGGTTGATGGGGGAAATAACATGAGCATCAGAATAAAATGCAATACTGAGAAGAAGGAATCTTGGATATGTGGAGCTCTTTTGTCCTTGTGCTCTTGGGTCTATGTCCTCTGGGTCTATGACTTTATATGCATTTAATGCTCTCCTTTCTCTGCACAACCTAGGGATTAGGTACTCACTCTGAGGTACCGAAAGGTGTAGCAACAGTTCCTTCTGGCAGTTGTGCTCAACTCCAAAGCAATCGACTCCTATAGAAGACAATGGGGAACTACTTGGGGAGGGGGGCACGGTTTGGGTAGCAGCAGACCATGATAACGGGTGAAATATAATCGCAGTGTAAGGAATCATTCTCAAGATCTGGCCCACAAAATCAGTACAAAAAACTAGTCACTAACTCATTTTCACTTGTCTAAATGTTTTCAGAAGAGGCTAAATATAATTAATGTAAGGTTTGATATATTTGCTTATTAATAAATGAATCCCCAACAAAACTCCAGCTTAATGTGTTACAAGTATCCATGGGGACGCAGGAAGGTCAGGGCAGGATTTATTCAGACGGGACTAGATTTGTTTTTATGTCACATCCTCTCTCTATCGGTCTATTACTTTTATGCTAGATTTCTGAGTCACACCAATCGATAGAATTAGCCTCTGCTTTCCCTCTGTGCCTTCATTTAAACATCAAGGTGAAATTCAAAGGCTTGCAGACTACTTGGGTCATTCAAAAGAGCACGGGACCTCTGGGAATTGTCTTTGTTTTTCCATCTCTGTATTGGTTTTCATTACCCAGATTTGGGCTGTGTGCTGCTCCTGCCCACACCCATTCAGGAACTGAGCACAGCACCTGCAAACAGTCCTGTAGTCAGGGACTAACGTGAGGGGACAAAAAACAGGTTTTATTTATTTATTTATTTATTTATTTTTCTGAACTATTTAATTGCAGTCCTGTGCAGGAACTCGTGAAGATGACCAGGGATTTTATAAAACCTTGTAGCCTCATTCAGCAACAGACTACTAATTAGTTCATTTACTTGGGTACTAAACTCATCTAAGAAGAGGAGTAGAACCTAATTAGAGAAATCTCAAAGGATATTAAACCCCAGTTCTTTAAAGTTACAGTTTTTTTAAAATCACAAATCCACAAAAGCATACATGCTTGCACACACAGGCTTGTGTGCACACACACACATACTGAAATCAACATCTATACGCACAGTGTACCCAAGTTATCTGATTAGAGCTGTTAATTCGAGAGGACATCAGTGACTGGTATGAAAGAAGGGAAAATAAACATGAACCCCATTTGCATTGAACCAAAGTATGATTTTATTTTTTCCTTCAGCATAAGCATCATTGAAAGATATGGTAGAAATTAGGGGGTATTCCAAAAAGAAAGAACGAGAGAGAGAAAGAGAGAAAGAGATTTTGGTGAGCTTTTCTTCCATTATTAGAATTTCTTTTCTTGTATTTTATGGGGCTTTGTGGGGACCTCTCATCTTGTTTAGGCTGATGCTTGTGTTTGGTAATCCTTTCATTTATTGGTGTAGTAGATATTTTCCCCACGGCAGGTATATTCTAGGCATTCCGCTGGGCACTTTGGGGAACACCCAGCAGCAGACCTGAATCCTATCATTCCAGGAACAGTTCATTCAACAAATGCTTAGTGATTATTTGTAAATGCAAATATCAATAAGTGATAATTCCTTTTAGCAAAAGAGAAATAGAACCATTATATATAAATATGCATATTAAGTTCATAGTTACTATATAGGCATTTTCAAATATCATGTATATTCTGTTACATATTTATATTTATACTATATTATATGTGTTAATATTAAACATATGTTTCATTCTATTATCTATTGTTCTACTTAATTATGTTCTCATTAACCTTCTATTTTATATATATAAAATATATAACATATTAATATATAACATATTTCATATAATATATACTATTTTATATATAAAATAGTTTATATTTTTTATATTTTATATTTATATTTTATATTTATATTTTAAAATTTTTATATATGTAAGATATATAACATATATTAAATATAATATGCTATTTAATGTAATATATGTTATTTAATACAATATATTAGAATATCTTAAATATACATAATTTAATACATATTATATATTATATGTGTAAATATATATATTATAGTTGCAGAAGGGAATGATCAGAAAGAAGTGAGAGATATGAACCTAGAGAGAATCAGAGTCTTTGTTAAGGAGGTGGCTCCTGGGCAAGGTCATGAGGGATAAGTGAGAAAATGTCAGACAAAGGGGAGAGGACATCAATTTCATGAAGAGAGGGAAAGAATGACAAATGATAAGTTCAGCAGGAATTAAAAAAATTCTGTGCTACACTGATGACAGCTTTTGAGGCAGGGATTGAAGAAGGCCACAATAACATAGACAACAACAATAGTAATAATGGTTGCTAACATTTATTGAGAACATCCTATGCAATGAGAAAAAGATGCTGCAGGTCCAGCAAATCCTTTCAATAACCTTTTGCAGAGTAATAGTGTTTAATGAGATGAGGTCCAATTCCACTTTTCCCTTACATGGCTCATGCTTTGGTGTCAAGTCTAAGAACTCATCCTGAAGATTTTCTGCCATTTTTTTTCCAAAAAATTCTATTGTTTTATATTTTACTAAATCTTTTTAAATCTAGGGTGGATTGTTGTTTGTTTGTTTTTCAGTACATTTCACTCAAACCTTTAGGATTTTTCTTAACTATTTGATTCCATTTGGCACCATATGTTAGTATACCAATTTCTCTCTCTCTCTCTCTATATATATATATATATACATACACACACACACACACACATATATAT
>NW_022632233.1:0-14356 GCF_010015895.1 Lontra canadensis | reverse complement strand
GGGGGTGGCTGGATGCGGAGTTGGGTGGGTAGATGAGTGGATGGATGGATGGATAGATGGGTGGATTGATGTTTAGATGGCTGGATGAGTGGGTGGATGGATAGGTAGTGGAAGGGTGAATGGACAGGTGGATGGATGGGTAAGTGGATATATGGATGGGTGGTGGATGGATGGACGGATGGGTGGGTGGACTGATGGTCGGATGAATGGCTGAATGTATGAAGATGAAGATGTGAGTGCACAGGCGGACGTGTGAGTAAGATGAGCAAATGAACGAACGCGTGGACGGAAGATCACACAGCGCAGCCGCCAGATGCTACAAGGATTCTGCGAAGTGCCTCGCTTGCCTCCAAGTGCTCACAGAGCATCCCAGCACGTACAGAGGCCAGAAGGTCTGCGTCATGCCTGTGGATTCCACAGAAATCGATGCAACCTCAACTCTGGGGGAAAATAGGCCATCGTTTTCTGTAAAACTGCCAGGAACTGCCCTGATCAATGACTGCATCCATCTGTTTTGCTCTTCACACCACCTATTTTTATTCCTCATGAATAACAAAGGGGGCTCAGAGGAAGAAGTAGGGGTTGCAGCAAGCGGACTGGGTACATATGCCCAGGGAGGTGATGGGGCAGCTCCTTTCACGGAGGATGACACCCTGCAGGATTTCTTTGCCTGGCAGGTGAGATGAGCAAGGAGCAGCAGGAAGGAGATGCCGGCCCTCAGGGATGCCGTCCTCCCTGAGAGCCAGCTCGGTGGCAGATGCTGCTGGTTTCTGACATGAGAGTGTCTGACCGCTAAGGAGAAGGAGATGGAGGCACCAGGGACACAGCCGTCTGTCACACACAAATCCGGGCATTCGAGAGTGAGCAATGATATACCCTCCCACCATGGGCACCTGGAGGGGCGGACATTCACCAAAGTCTCAGCTTGGCGAAGGCTCCTCCTGTTGACCCTGACACAGGGTCAGGGGAACGGATGCCCAGGAGTCTCAGGAGGATAGGCATGGAAGAGGGAGGCTTGGGAGGATGACCCTGCCCAGAATAAGGGCCCTGCGTCTCTTCAACCCTCCCCGGCCCTGGGAGCAGCCTGGCTGAGCATCACCGTGGGGGCCAAGTTGCCCCAAACTCCAGACACTTAGCTGTGCCTGCCCTGGTGCACAGGCCATGGGGGTTCAACTCTCCAAAACTAATAGCAATTGGAAAAAACCTGGTGGGCAGTAAGAAGTCTCTGGAAGGTGCCAGGGAAAGCCGTTAGTTAATCCACTCTTTTCTGGAGCTCAGGCCTCATTTCACTGGGCTTCTGGGGCACTTGTTGCCAGCGCAGCCTTGGCTAACAAGTAATTAGAAGATAATTAACATTTGTAACATACAATGGAAAACATCTGGACCCACTGACTTATTAAAACCAAAGAACCTGGTTAATCAATTGTGTAGAGAGATGGAACACGGGCTCGGGTTGAGGGGACCAGCTTCCATGGGCTCAGCCCTCCCCCGTCAGCCCTGATAAGGTGTCCTCGGGTCCCAAAGTCAGCGACACTTAAGTGTGGACTCTGTCCACTCAAGACACCCTCCGCTGGCCTCCCATGGCTCCCTGCTTCCCTGGGCATCTCCAAGGAGCAGAGAAAGTGGAGACCCAGACCGCTTCCACACACTGAAGTTCCCCGAGGTGAAGAAAAAGGCCAAGACATGGGGTGGCTCCTGTGTCCCACCCGTCCCCTTCTCTTCCTGCTTCCCCTCCTTCCCCAGATAGTCACCTGGGAGTTCAGGAAGAGGGGAGCCCTTGTGTGACCCCCCCCTCCCCCGGGAAGCACCACAGCTCAGCATCAAATATGCCTGCGACAGGAGACAACAAAAATCAAGCAAAGCTGCGTCCAGCCAGGACCATGTCTGTGAAGACGCACCAGCCCCCAGACCCTGCAGCCCCGCTCTGGTTTGCGACAGCCTCGCTCCCACCCCTCCGCTTCTCCCCTCCATCTTCTGAGCAGCAGGGGAGGGGAGATATGGGGAACACATGTACTCGATGAGCCTGAATGCACTCCCCAAATGCTTCGGTTTCCAGTCAAAACATGAGGATGTTTCTCTACCAACTAACCATCCTCCCTCCTACAGGACAGAGCCGGGATGGAAAACCTGCTGTTTCTGTGAATGTGTGGAAGAGCCAGTTAGGGCTGCGGTGATGCTCGCCAGTGGAGTTGGGCAGCCTGGAAACTCTCAGGCTGTTCCTGAATGTCGCTCCAATGTCCTGGGGCAGGGTGGGGTGGGGGTGGGGTGCGTTATTTTTTGAGAAATGTTGGTTCAAACCCCCTCTACTCTCTGTGTTCAGTGAGAAGCCTGAAGAGAGGTACGCAGGGATGCAAACGGGAGAGGTTCCCCGTCTGGTACCCTCTCCCTGGCCCAGCCACCTCTGTCTCTGCTTTCCTGCCACCCGTGGGGCTAGGCTCTGGGTTCAGGTGGGGGCTGTCCTCACGGCACTGGAACCCCAAGGCCAACGTGATGGGACCAGGGGCAGGCATGGGACATGAGTGGACCCCAAGAGAGGCCCTGCTCCAGGATTTCTCTCCCTCCAGCTGAGGGAAGAGGCCTCTCCTGTCGCCGGAAGGTTTGTAGCCCTGGATCCTGACTCAGAAAGGCAGCAGGGCTGAAGGAACAAAACCACCACGCAGGGAGGCCAAGGCAGGGCTCGGGGCTGGCTGCGAACACTCAGGGCCCCAGTTCCCTCGGGCCAGCTCTGTCCGGCTTCCCTCACTCAATTGAATGAGCCAGGGGCTTCCTTGTTTTCTCTCAAGGCTATTGAGGCTGTTCCTGCTCTCCCCCACCACGCGTAACAACTGCAAAGACCCCATTCAGGCACCAGCATTTGTGGGAAAGGTGCGGGCACTCAGCTGGAGGGATGTGCTCAGAAAAAGAAAAAACAAACAAAACAGGTGTGAGAAAGTGATATTTAGCAAGTCAAGGGGACCACATTAGCAGGAGGGAAGGCCTGGTCCACTTAGACAAAGCCAGTTTCAGTTTTTAAACAATGGCTAGCATCACTCTCTGTCCCGGGAATGTTGTTTTTGTTTTGTTTTTTAATTTTTATTTTTTTTTAATTTTTTATTTTAATTTCTTTTCAGTGTACCAGAATTCATTGTTTATGCGCCACACCCAGTGCTCCATGCAGTACGTGCCCTCCTTAATACCCACCACCAGGCTCACCCACACCCCACACTCTCCCCCCGCAAAACCCTCAGTTTGTTTCTCAGAGTCCACAGTCTCTCATGGTTCATCTCCCCCTCTGATTTCCCCCAACTCCCTTCTCCTCTCCATCTCCCCATGTCCTCCGTGTTATTCCTTATGCTCCACAAGTAAGTGAAACCATATGATAATTGACTCTCCCTGCTTGACTTATTTCACTCAGCATAATCTCTTCCAGTCCCGTCCATGTTGCTACAAAAGTTGGGTCTTCATCCTTTCTGATGGAGGCGTAATACTCCATAGTGTATATGGACCACATCTTCCTTATCCATTCGTCCGTTGAAGGGCATCTTGGTTCTTTCCACAGTTTGGCGATCGTGGCCATTGCTGCTATGAACATTGGGGTACGGATGGCCCTTCTTTTCACTACATCTATATCTTTGGGGTAAATACCCAGTAGTACAATTGCATGGTCATAGGGAATCTCTATTTGTAATTTCTTAAGAAATCTCCACACTGTTCTCCAAGTTGGCTGCACCAACTTGCATTCCCACCAACAGTGTAAGAGGGTTCCCCTTTCTCCACATCCTTGCCAACACACTTTGTCTACTGTCTTGTTAATTTTGGTCATTCTAACTGGTGTAAGGTGGTATCTCAATGTGGTTTTGATTTGAATCTCCCTGATGGCTAGTGGTGATGAACATTTTTCATGTGTCTGTTCGCCATTTACATGAAACAATGTTCATGATCATGAGCCATCCAGGAATGTTTTAAGCCGAGATTGAGATCTTCTCATTTGGCTGTCTGCAGGCGACCTGTCCGACCAGACCCCTCCACTGTAGTGGGTTTTCAGCAGATTCTGTTTTCAGTGGTCTGCTTCTACACTTCCCAATGAAGGAGATGGAATAGATTTTTTTAGGGAGGGGGGAGTAGAGAACCCCATGGGAGATGTTGGGTTCAGAACCTCAGACAGCCCACATGGGCAGCTGCAGGACACGGGGAGCAGGGAAGACTCCTCTGCTTGGGGGGCGGGGGCGACACCAGCACGCCCCACACCTAGAATCCTGAGATGAAGAGAAACGAGCCGAGACCCGCCGAGCCAGACAGCCATCCGGGCAGGAGAGCCCACCATGCCCCAAGTCCCGTGCTCTACCCTGTCCACCTTGCAGTCATCGCAAACACCAGGGAAGCGGGGGCTCCACCAACACCCAACGCAGATGGGAACTCTGAAGCGAACTGCTGCGAGGGGCAGGTCTGGATTCGAACTCAGGTCCCCTGGCTTTCAAAACCATGTCCCTTTACCACCGGCTCTAGGTCATTGCTGGGTCATGAGCCCCAGCCCCAAGCTCCCTCATCAGGGTCACCCCTCATGGTCCATCAAAACACGGCAGTGGGGCACCCCCCAACCCCTGCCAGGGCTGCCTCACCAGGGCAAGTCAGCCTGGCGAAGACGATCTTAGGAGGCAAGGAAGGAAATGGGCCGGGAGAGAAAACCCAGTCACTTAGGACCACGAACTTACTAGGCAACCAATTTGCAGAGTCTGTCCTTAACTCACGCCACCGGCAAGGTCTGCGTGGGCAATTTGGGTCTATCAGCCTTTAAATTGTAGAGGGCCGTATCCCTCCTTCAGGCCTGCTGCTGAGCTGAGACGGAGCCGTTCCAGAGTGAGTGACAGCTCCAATAAACGCGTTCCTGCCAGGAAAATAGCATTACCACGTGGAGGTGCTCTGGAAGGTATTGAACTTCGGGAAGAAATAAAATAAAAATAAAATGGTTCGGGCGCTCCCAGGTGCTCCGTCATTATTGCCAGACGCAGCTGGGAGAAAAGGAGGCCCATTATCAAATAACTAGCTCGCTGTCCTTGGCAGAGAATGGCACCACGTCACAGCTCGCGAGCAGCTGGCCGTGGGGCAGTGTCTGGCTCAAGTGGGGAGTCTTCGCCCAGCCAGGAAAGCCCTCAGAGGCGTCGAGGACAGCTTCCCATTCACAGCTGGGGAAACTGAGGCCAAACCCATGCGGCGGGTCAGGTCAACAGACCAGAAGGTGTTCAAATGCAAACAGCACAGGATAGCGCCCCAAGCAAGACAGGCGCAAGACAGGTTCCCCAGTATCCGCTGAATTGGGGCAATTGAGAGCCTGCTTCCCCGGCATAGCTTAGGGACCCCAAAAGCCACTGGATAGCCTGTGTAAGGCAGGGAAGGGCAGGTTAAAAGGAAACCAGCCCCCAGACAACCCCAGCTTGCTTCCTGCTTCCTCCCATTGCTGGTGTTCGGAATCTTCCCAGGATGGGTTCTGATCCAGAGGTTTAGTGCTCTGTCAGTCTGGTCTACCTGCTCCTTTGCTCTCCCCTCTCCCCCCAACCCTGTTGCCTCTTCTAGCAAATAAGAACCATCTGAGGCCCCCATGCTGCTCTTTCTCTCTGTACCAGGGCTCTGAAAAGACCACAGGCTAAGCTCAGGAGGGGTGGGCTTGCCCTTCTCACTCACGGCTGCATCCCCAGACCCCAACACAGCACCTGTCCTGTAGCAGGCGCTCCATGAACTTGTCAAGTGCACAGACAGGGGCAGAGATCGAACAACAGACCAGACTTAGATTCAAACAAGGGAGTGGTTCCCAAAGCCTCATCTTCGTGAGGTCTTTACCTTCCCTGTGGAACTGTCCTTGGCGCCCTCAGCACAGAAGATGACGATCAGGTGACGGGACCTCCATGGGACCATCAGGTCAGCACCGGGGCTCTGACACTCTACCATCTCTCACCATTGGCTTGTCTGACCACACTGCCAGAGGAGGTCCCCTCCAAGTATATACCTCACACCCCAAGAATTAGAATAGAACCATGGAAGGGCCAGGTCCAGGAGAGCCGAGGACCCGAGCATGTCCCCAAAGACATACCCCCAGGTGACCCTGGGTGGCCACTTTACTTCCTGAGTCTGGTGTCTTCAGCTCCAGCACTGCGGTGGTAATGGTTCCAGCCTGCTGAAATCGCAGCAGGGAGAAAGAAGAACACCTCTGCGGGCTCTTGGAACCTGTGTACAGGGGGCTGACCCTCCGTTATCACAGAGGGCTTTAATCCGTCCCTGATGCAGCCCCCCAAGTGGTCCCCACCCAGGTCCCAAGCATCTGTGCAAAGCGTTTTGATTCTGAAAGCACTCTTCCTGCTTGCCTCCCTCCGTGGATTTTCCTCCTCGCCCCATCAGTAACTGCCTTTCCCCATGATGGTTTACAGGTGCCTTTCCAAGTTAAACAGGTGGAAATGATACCCATGGCCTCGGCACTAGGTCCCCACATCAAAACCACAGAGAAGCTCTGAGATGAACCGTAGACTTCTCGGGTCAGGAGGGCTTGTGAAAGAGCATTTTTAACTCATTTCCCTGACACTGGGTTGGCAACCGTTCATGTGCACATGAGCTGAGATCACAGCTCAAAGCCACGAGGAGACCAGGTGGGACCCGTGGAACCGTCCTGTTGCTCTGTCTCAGGTGAGAGCGCCTCTCGCTCCCCCTGCCCACGCCTCTCCAGAAGCCCACACCCCCCAGTCCCTGTGGGAGACACTTTTTCCCAGATTACCTCTCATCCTCGGGACCCCTGGCAGGGCCCGGCTTCAGACACCCCAGGCATGGTGGGCCTCCAGTTTCTTCCCCAGACGGTCTTTCCAGCAGTGGGCTCCAAGGGCGTCCAGGGTCAGTTTGATCGGCTGTGGTAAGACACACAGACATGAGATTGCCCACCATGAAGGAAAAACACGTGTTCTGCTCACAGACTCTGGGGGGGGGGGGCCACGGGCCCCAGAGCCACACGGAGAAGCGCCAAGTTCAACCCGGAGGCAGGAGGCCATGGGTGTGGGAGCGAAAGACTTTCCCGCGGTTTCCATGGGGAAGGAACTGGAAAGCAGGCTTCAGACTGGCTAACTGGAATAATTTCAGGGGCTCTAGTCATCGGTACCTGCCCTGGGGTGACAGGGGCCGATGTGATGAAGAGACTCGGGACTGGATGCTCTGCCTTTGAAAGCATCCTCAGAGCCAGATGTTTACTGTCTCTGGGAACCGGATAACCCTGGGAGGGCCGTCCCCCTGTGCCAACAAGGCCCCAGCTCTCACATCAAAATACAGAAAATCAAAGACATGGTCAAAATCAGCCCAGGGAGGTCCTAGGGCCACCAACGACCCGTAACAGGCTTCTGTGCAAGAAGTTCCCCCATCTTGCTGGCAGACCCCAGGCTTGCTAAGCAGATTCAGGCTGAATTTCAGTACCTGTTCACCAACTAGGCCCAGGCACCCTTGAGCAGTGTGCAACCTGCACAACGGTTCAGAGGCCCTGGGAGGCCTTGCCTTCCCTGCCAACGGCTTAACCCAACCAAGCCAGGGCCAGTCCAACCATCCCTGGGAGACAAATGGGTCCACTGTTCTGAAAGTGCCCACGGGGACAGAACACCCGGCCTGTGTCCTGTTGGCTCATAATGTCCATAGACAAGTCTAGAAGCTGTAAGCGGGGCAAAGCAATGCTTCAGAACACCTGGGGGTAAACACCCTGTTCCTATAATACGAGTGGGCACGAAAACCACCAGAGAGGAGCACGGGGTCTCTCGAGAGATGGATCTGCTCAGAGTCCACCCGCCCTCCCCAGCAGTGCCTGACCAGGCCTGGGCATTTCCGGAACTCCCGTGTGAACCCCATCTTTGAGCCTCTTCCGCAGACAAGGAGGACGCTCTCCTGGAGAAAGCCGCAGCCCCCACTGGGAAGTAAAGAACAGCGCTTCTCCCTTGCGCTGCCCTCGGAGAAGACCCTCCGGAAGGGCTCCCTCGAGCGCGGCGGCGCGCCGTGGGGCCGGACGCTCGGCGTGTAGATTCTGCTGCTGCAGAAATGTTTTCCTCCCGGCGAAAGAACGAAATGAAGTGGTGTCCTAACCTCGCCGTGCGGCATGTTTTGTGAAAGGCGATTTCAACGCAGAAAGGTCAGCCCAAAGGAGAACGCTGTTTCTAAAACCGGATCCCACAGAAGTGCGGCCGCTGGGAGGGAGCAGGGCGTCTGTCTTCAGATTGCCCCGAGGCGGGTGGTGGGGTGTGGGGGGGGTGGTTCCGTCAGGAGGGGTCAGTGGGACTTCTGGGTTTTGTTTAGTTCTGCTCTTTGTCAGACCGAGGTTGCTAAAAGTCATATCCGACTGTGGCCGCCCCGTAAAGGCCAGCTCAAGGGCACCCATGTTGACCAACATGACCCTGGTCTTGGGGAGACTCCACCTGTTCTCTGGACCCCCCAGCCTCCTGCAGCCACGGGGGACCCAGAACCTTGCCTCCCAACAGAGGAGACCGCAGGCAACTCTCCTTTCAGAAGGGCTGAGAGCTCCCCCAGGCTGGGATGTCCTGGTTCCAATCCACGGAGAGGGTTTTCGGGAGCAAATGGTCCCGAGACCAAAGCCAAGTAGTGTCTATAAACCAGAAGGGGCAGAGTTGCTAGAGACACTTACCCCTTTTGCCTCCAGGTCCTATAGCCTGTTTTGGGGTGGGGGTCAGGCCCAGCATGGGGAGAGTGCCCTCCAAGGTCTCCACAGTGATGGAGACGCAGGGCTGCAACCCATGACCCCAGGAACCCCCAGAAGGAGCCACCATCACTGCGGGACCTGTGTCCTTCTCCTGGACTACCTGGATCCCGCCATTCAAAGCCTGTTTTAAGTGGCCTGGAAGAACCATCCAGAATGACCCTGGGGGCATGCATGGTCCCAAGCCTCGTCTGCCAAGAGATAGTTCTGTGGTCGCTAACATCAGCTCTGCACATCGGACCCGCCGCCCGAGCAGAGGGCAGGTTGCAGCGTCCAGGCCTGTCTTTGTGCCGCGGCGATCTGGGAGCAGCTGCGAGCTCCAGGAAGCCCCGTGTGTTGTTGGAAACCAAGGTGCAGGGCAGCCAGGCGGCCGAGAAGACGAAGGCTCCCCCAGAGGCCCCTGCTCGTGCTGTGGCTACCGCCTTGTCCCTGGAACCTTCCACGGGGCACCAGGGTACAAACCCAGCACGGGCTCAAACAAGAGCAACAAAGAAGCGCGTGAGCCTTGGGGTCCCCTCCCCCAGGTGCGAGCAGGCACCGCCGGATGCCCCGTGGGCTTCACAGCGTCTTCAGTGAGGGGTGGAGGGGGCGTCGCTGAGCAGCCTGGAGCTGAGACACAGCCTGTCTTGGGACTCAAACCCCACCATGGATGGCTCCACAGAGCCGTGAGGGGAGGGACGCTCGCGGGTGCCTGGAAGCCCAGCTCTTCTGTTAGAGGCATTAGGAAACTTTGGTTGGTGGAGCAGGAGGCCCGCCTCCGTGTACCCCAGGAAGTCAGGTCACAGCTCGAGGGCACTCCATGGCCTGAGTATGCTGAGCCTGGGATAATTTCAGATGCCCCCAAAACCCTGGAAGTCTCAGCCCATGGCCACAAGCTGCCCTCCCCAGTGAGGACGAGGGAGACATTCAACAACACCTCCTTCAGGAAGCCCACCCTGACTTCCCTCCTCACGAGGTCGGGGCCCTGCCAGGGCTCTCAGAGGACTTAGACTATCACGCATCCTGGACACTTAATACAGCCAGTGTCTGTCTTAATCCCGTTTGGAGCAGGCTGGGTACAAAAGCTAACGTGTCCGTGAACTGTAATTGTCTGGGCCAAGACCGTGTTTGTCACTGCATGCCCAGACATTGGCAAAGTGCCTGCCCATCGTCAGGGCTAAAATAATAAATGTCATTGATCTAATAATAATAATAATAATAGCCAGCATGGATTTCGGGTTCTGGGCCAGCAGGTGCAGACCCTTTACCTGCCTGAGCCGGAAGAGGCCGATGCAGCAGGTGGCAGGTGATGGGCCATTTAAATGGGTTACATCCCTCATCCACAGTCAGGTCGCTGCTCGGGGACCGAGGCGGTCGGGTCCCAGTGCCTCTACCCAACACTGCCGTGAGCTCAGCCCCAGGCTGGGGGCCGTGAGGGAAGGGCCATTTCGTCCGTGCCCCGTTGTAGGAGGCAAACACGAGTCCTGGGTCAAGAGAAGTGGCCCAGCCAGACCGGCCCAGTGTGGCACGGGAGAGGTCACACCCCAGCCGGCCTCTGGGTTCGCTGTTGACAGAAGGGCATGATGCTAAACAGATGTGGGGGGAATCACACAGCTGTCCTGAGGGAACCCCGGGTCCCTCCTGAGCCTGGGGAAGTGGAGGGAGGGGCTGGGGGTCCAGCGGCAGTGGTCAGAGGAGCCCAGTGGCAGGCGGAGGAGGGGGATCATGGGAAATCACCATGGGGTCTTCTGGAGGGACGACAAACCCAGCCCCCTCCCCTAGCTCCAGCTGCCCCCCCGATCTGTGCCTACGTTTTACGTCTCACCGTGGTGCAAACAAATTGTTCCTGGCCTGTGTTGTGTTGGGACAGACTGATTAAGTTTCATTAAGTGTCTTTAAGCAATTAATGCCAGCAAGACCACTGAAATCATGACAATTAAATCTAAATTAAATGCCATTCCGAAATTTCTCTTTCAGGTGTTGATCGGCTACAGGCGGATCTGCTAGAGGGGACTCTAGCGGTGCTGAAAGGCAAGCAGCGGGCAGGGACGGGGACGGAGGGTCGGAATGGGGTGGGACGTGCTTGTCCAGTGGGTTTGGGTCTTTTCGGGTTCGTGGTGCTATACCACGTACAAGCTGCCGTCCATACTCTGCCCGGTTCCCTCGGCCTCCCTCTTGGTAAGAGCTCTCTGGCCACCCTGCCTCGCTCCTGCACAGTGAGGGCGGCCTGTGGACAAGTGGCTCTGGCCTGGCCTGGCAGGGGACTGCATTTCCCTGGCCACGGTGAGTCCACGGGACCTGCTGGGAGGGAGCAGGGGGCACCACCTGGTGCCCCATGGGGCAGCGCCCGGAGTGGGGTCCTGGCAGACGGACACGGAGCGTCATGCCAACTGCAGACCAGCGGTAGTGACGACGTGAGCACAGACTGAAGGAGCCTCCCAGGCCTGCAGGCTCCCCAGCTCGGGCCCTCCACAGAGCTGACACTCACCCACGGTCACACGGTGAAGGAGTAAGCAGTGGGCCGGGAATCGGTCTACGCCATGTCTGCCCCACCGCCAGGCTGTGGTCAGGGGCTACGTGCATCACACAGAACCTCTGGGGGTCGGGAGGATGATCCTTAACGACCAAGCTACTGGACTCCACCGCTGACCTATAGAGTCATGCCTCTAGAGGGGGACCTGGGGGCTACCCTTCTAAGAAGTGCCCCCATCGGAGCTCAGAAGCATCCCCAGGTCTCTTGTGAGCACAAGACACAGACACGTGGGTGGGGGGCTGGTCCTGTCTCCAGGGCTCCGCTCTGTCCCAGCAGCCAGCAGCAGAGCCACATCTCTGTGTGAGAACCCGAACCCTGGCCTTGCCCCAGGGGCCGAGACTCCCAGAGTCTGGCTGCCCGCGGCCCCTCCCGCCTGGCTCCCGCCTTCCCTGTAGCAAGGACAGCGGGGGCTTTGCTTGATGTCATCATCTGCTGGGTCCCCGTGCCTAGAAGAGCACATGGCACCTAGGAGGTGCTCAAGAATTATTGGAGCAAGAGGCAGAGGAGAGTGAGGGAGAGCCGGGGTCCGGAAAGAGAGGAGGAAAGACAGGAAGTCAAGGCGCGATGCTCCCAAGGATGCAGCCCGGGGCTGTTCAGCCAAATCCCGGAGCCTGGAAAGTGCCACCCTGAGGCCATTGGCCTTTTTGCCGCATCCCCCAGTCACGCTCCCCACGGCGCCCAGAGCCTGGCGCCAGGCTGACCGTGGTGGACACCGAGGGAAAGTATGTCACAAAAGCAAGCAGGTGAATGAAGGAACTGGTGGACATGGCTTTCTATACCACCAGGGAGAGCTGGCGGGGACAGGACCCAGCTGACACGGACGGTCCATGTCCCGCACAGGAAGGACACACACACAGAGGGCCCGGCACACCCAGACGGTTCTTAACCACTTGGTGAGGAAGGAAACAGGCTCTGAGAATGGAGGATGTCTGGGAGCCAGCTCGGAGGAGGTGGGGGAGGCCGGACAACGTCACAAGCTCTCCTGCCTCCCACAGGGCCAAGGACCCCAGGACAGCTCTCCAGCCCCCAGCGAGCACCGGCCACCCTGACCCGGAGTCGGCCTCGAGCTGTGGGATGAACGCACCCTCCAGCAGCCACGTCCATGCGGGCCACTCAGTGACAGAGGCCACGTTCTGCCGAGGCATCCTGGCTCCTCCCACAACAGTAGGAAGCTTTGCTGCTGGTGTTGAAGCCCGCATCACACTCCGCACCCGGCCGCGCCCCACACAGTGCATGTGCGGAATAATTCAAGGGAGAACAAAGCCCCTGGGGTCCCCCCCCCTCCCCCAGCCCCATGCCAGAGCAGCCCTGGGCTGGCAGCGTGCGCCGAGACCACCCCAGTCCATGTCTCCCAGGACACGGACAGGTTTGTCGAAAGCATGTTTGTCTACGGGCACGGTTTCCACTGGAAGGCTTTCTGATGGGTTTGGTTTGGGGTTTGAGAAAGGTAAAGACATTTTTTGAAAAGCAAACTCCTTCTTGCCTCTGTCCTTGCAGAGGGGTGAGGACCGTGCTGGTTCTCTGTCCCCCGTGCAGTCCTCCAGCTGGGGATGGAGTCTCCCCGGCCGTTGTCTGGTCTGGCCGGCCAGCCACAGTCCTAGATCCCAGAGCCTCTCTCGTGGCCCAGAAACCCCAGATTTCTGCAACTCCCTGTGGCTTCCATCCTCTGTCTCTCGTCAGCTCCGAGTGCTGGCTCCCACGGTCCTCACCACCGCTCTGCAACCCCTTCTCCTCTCGTCCCCAGGATGGAGCTCACCATCCTCTGCCCCCACCAGGCCCCACACACCAGGCATCTCACACGTCAGGCGCGACTCGTTTCTGCCCAGGGCTTTCACACCTAGAGCAGACGAGAGGAGCCTAGAGAGGGGAGCAGCAAAGGTCCTGGGGCTGTCCAGCCACTTCTCAAGGCTGTCCAGACACTCTCCGCTCTGGAGGATTCTCCTGGGTAACAAAGCAATTAGAAGCATCCGCCAATCAAATGGGATGGAGAAAGTTTTCAGAACCAAGTGTGATTCCAGGCTTAACTTTGGAGGCCACAACACCTGAGCCTGCCTCTCCATGCAAGGGAAGCACCAGAAGGTAACTATCACCCTGCAAACACTGGTGCGGCCCTGGGCCAGCTCTGGCTGCGGAGGCCCCCCACGGGTCGCTCTGCCTCTGGCCCGCTGGAGCCGCCAGACAGGCAGATGGCGGGTGTAAGTCTCAGGTCCACAAACTCCCCAGTCCCTGTGAGGACCCCTCACTCTCACGTCCCTCCCAGGCCTCTAAGAAGATCCCAGTCGGGTCAGGCCAGAGCAGGAACCCCCGCGGGCTTGAGGGCACAGGTAACCTGGGACTGAGGAGGTGGCCGGGGATCGTCCCGCTGCCCCCACACAGGCCTCCAGGTGCTCGCTCCCTCCCACTCCCAGCCCTGCCTTGGGAGAGACCCTCATGGAGGGAAACCGTCTCTGACACGCAGCCGACCTCCAGGAGGGCAGTCACAGCCCCGACCGCCAGGCCCCCATGGCCCCTGGCCTCCCTGCCAGGGGCGCCCACCTTTGAGGGGTAGTGGCCTCGGGCTCCTTCACGGCCTGCCAGAGTCCCTCTGTTTCTATCAACCTCATGGCTGAAGGCCTTTGCGTGATCTGGCTCGTTCCACAGGCTGGAGCCATTTACCTGAATAATTTATTGTGGCACAAAGACGGAGAGAAATTTGGAATCCTGAGCGGCCTCTTCCAAACAAATGCCACCTCCCCAGGAGTCCCCAGGACTTAGCAGGCCTGGGGACCAGGTCAGGGGCTTGGAGGTAGGGGCGGGGGATGGGGGGCAGGGACGCTCTCCCTGGACGCTCTCCTCTTCCCCACTTCCTACTGGTCTCCAATGACTTCATTCTAAAGCAAAGTTAATGTTGGAAATTAATTCAAATGTGCAGTCGAAACAGTTATGTAAGCAGCTTACTTTTAAAGACCCGGACCAGAGACGCAACCTGGCGAAGGCTTACATAAGCCAGGGGATAATGAGCCGCTGGAAGGGACGGCCCTGTGCCGGCTTCCAGGCCCCCAACAGAGCCATCGGAGGCAGAGCCTGGATGAGCCAGAGCAGGGCCGCTGGGGTGGGGGGGGCAATAGGTCCCGCCTCCCACCTGCTGACTCCAAGAACAG
>NW_022632232.1:0-14358 GCF_010015895.1 Lontra canadensis | reverse complement strand
GGGGGTGGCTGGATGCGGAGTTGGGTGGGTAGATGAGTGGATGGATGGATGGATAGATGGGTGGATTGATGTTTAGATGGCTGGATGAGTGGGTGGATGGATAGGTAGTGGAAGGGTGAATGGACAGGTGGATGGATGGGTAAGTGGATATATGGATGGGTGGTGGATGGATGGACGGATGGGTGGGTGGACTGATGGTCGGATGAATGGCTGAATGTATGAAGATGAAGATGTGAGTGCACAGGCGGACGTGTGAGTAAGATGAGCAAATGAACGAACGCGTGGACGGAAGATCACACAGCGCAGCCGCCAGATGCTACAAGGATTCTGCGAAGTGCCTCGCTTGCCTCCAAGTGCTCACAGAGCATCCCAGCACGTACAGAGGCCAGAAGGTCTGCGTCATGCCTGTGGATTCCACAGAAATCGATGCAACCTCAACTCTGGGGGAAAATAGGCCATCGTTTTCTGTAAAACTGCCAGGAACTGCCCTGATCAATGACTGCATCCATCTGTTTTGCTCTTCACACCACCTATTTTTATTCCTCATGAATAACAAAGGGGGCTCAGAGGAAGAAGTAGGGGTTGCAGCAAGCGGACTGGGTACATATGCCCAGGGAGGTGATGGGGCAGCTCCTTTCACGGAGGATGACACCCTGCAGGATTTCTTTGCCTGGCAGGTGAGATGAGCAAGGAGCAGCAGGAAGGAGATGCCGGCCCTCAGGGATGCCGTCCTCCCTGAGAGCCAGCTCGGTGGCAGATGCTGCTGGTTTCTGACATGAGAGTGTCTGACCGCTAAGGAGAAGGAGATGGAGGCACCAGGGACACAGCCGTCTGTCACACACAAATCCGGGCATTCGAGAGTGAGCAATGATATACCCTCCCACCATGGGCACCTGGAGGGGCGGACATTCACCAAAGTCTCAGCTTGGCGAAGGCTCCTCCTGTTGACCCTGACACAGGGTCAGGGGAACGGATGCCCAGGAGTCTCAGGAGGATAGGCATGGAAGAGGGAGGCTTGGGAGGATGACCCTGCCCAGAATAAGGGCCCTGCGTCTCTTCAACCCTCCCCGGCCCTGGGAGCAGCCTGGCTGAGCATCACCGTGGGGGCCAAGTTGCCCCAAACTCCAGACACTTAGCTGTGCCTGCCCTGGTGCACAGGCCATGGGGGTTCAACTCTCCAAAACTAATAGCAATTGGAAAAAACCTGGTGGGCAGTAAGAAGTCTCTGGAAGGTGCCAGGGAAAGCCGTTAGTTAATCCACTCTTTTCTGGAGCTCAGGCCTCATTTCACTGGGCTTCTGGGGCACTTGTTGCCAGCGCAGCCTTGGCTAACAAGTAATTAGAAGATAATTAACATTTGTAACATACAATGGAAAACATCTGGACCCACTGACTTATTAAAACCAAAGAACCTGGTTAATCAATTGTGTAGAGAGATGGAACACGGGCTCGGGTTGAGGGGACCAGCTTCCATGGGCTCAGCCCTCCCCCGTCAGCCCTGATAAGGTGTCCTCGGGTCCCAAAGTCAGCGACACTTAAGTGTGGACTCTGTCCACTCAAGACACCCTCCGCTGGCCTCCCATGGCTCCCTGCTTCCCTGGGCATCTCCAAGGAGCAGAGAAAGTGGAGACCCAGACCGCTTCCACACACTGAAGTTCCCCGAGGTGAAGAAAAAGGCCAAGACATGGGGTGGCTCCTGTGTCCCACCCGTCCCCTTCTCTTCCTGCTTCCCCTCCTTCCCCAGATAGTCACCTGGGAGTTCAGGAAGAGGGGAGCCCTTGTGTGACCCCCCCCCTCCCCCGGGAAGCACCACAGCTCAGCATCAAATATGCCTGCGACAGGAGACAACAAAAATCAAGCAAAGCTGCGTCCAGCCAGGACCATGTCTGTGAAGACGCACCAGCCCCCAGACCCTGCAGCCCCGCTCTGGTTTGCGACAGCCTCGCTCCCACCCCTCCGCTTCTCCCCTCCATCTTCTGAGCAGCAGGGGAGGGGAGATATGGGGAACACATGTACTCGATGAGCCTGAATGCACTCCCCAAATGCTTCGGTTTCCAGTCAAAACATGAGGATGTTTCTCTACCAACTAACCATCCTCCCTCCTACAGGACAGAGCCGGGATGGAAAACCTGCTGTTTCTGTGAATGTGTGGAAGAGCCAGTTAGGGCTGCGGTGATGCTCGCCAGTGGAGTTGGGCAGCCTGGAAACTCTCAGGCTGTTCCTGAATGTCGCTCCAATGTCCTGGGGCAGGGTGGGGTGGGGGTGGGGTGCGTTATTTTTTGAGAAATGTTGGTTCAAACCCCCTCTACTCTCTGTGTTCAGTGAGAAGCCTGAAGAGAGGTACGCAGGGATGCAAACGGGAGAGGTTCCCCGTCTGGTACCCTCTCCCTGGCCCAGCCACCTCTGTCTCTGCTTTCCTGCCACCCGTGGGGCTAGGCTCTGGGTTCAGGTGGGGGCTGTCCTCACGGCACTGGAACCCCAAGGCCAACGTGATGGGACCAGGGGCAGGCATGGGACATGAGTGGACCCCAAGAGAGGCCCTGCTCCAGGATTTCTCTCCCTCCAGCTGAGGGAAGAGGCCTCTCCTGTCGCCGGAAGGTTTGTAGCCCTGGATCCTGACTCAGAAAGGCAGCAGGGCTGAAGGAACAAAACCACCACGCAGGGAGGCCAAGGCAGGGCTCGGGGCTGGCTGCGAACACTCAGGGCCCCAGTTCCCTCGGGCCAGCTCTGTCCGGCTTCCCTCACTCAATTGAATGAGCCAGGGGCTTCCTTGTTTTCTCTCAAGGCTATTGAGGCTGTTCCTGCTCTCCCCCACCACGCGTAACAACTGCAAAGACCCCATTCAGGCACCAGCATTTGTGGGAAAGGTGCGGGCACTCAGCTGGAGGGATGTGCTCAGAAAAAGAAAAAACAAACAAAACAGGTGTGAGAAAGTGATATTTAGCAAGTCAAGGGGACCACATTAGCAGGAGGGAAGGCCTGGTCCACTTAGACAAAGCCAGTTTCAGTTTTTAAACAATGGCTAGCATCACTCTCTGTCCCGGGAATGTTGTTTTTGTTTTGTTTTTTAATTTTTATTTTTTTTTAATTTTTTATTTTAATTTCTTTTCAGTGTACCAGAATTCATTGTTTATGCGCCACACCCAGTGCTCCATGCAGTACGTGCCCTCCTTAATACCCACCACCAGGCTCACCCACACCCCACACTCTCCCCCCGCAAAACCCTCAGTTTGTTTCTCAGAGTCCACAGTCTCTCATGGTTCATCTCCCCCTCTGATTTCCCCCAACTCCCTTCTCCTCTCCATCTCCCCATGTCCTCCGTGTTATTCCTTATGCTCCACAAGTAAGTGAAACCATATGATAATTGACTCTCCCTGCTTGACTTATTTCACTCAGCATAATCTCTTCCAGTCCCGTCCATGTTGCTACAAAAGTTGGGTCTTCATCCTTTCTGATGGAGGCGTAATACTCCATAGTGTATATGGACCACATCTTCCTTATCCATTCGTCCGTTGAAGGGCATCTTGGTTCTTTCCACAGTTTGGCGATCGTGGCCATTGCTGCTATGAACATTGGGGTACGGATGGCCCTTCTTTTCACTACATCTATATCTTTGGGGTAAATACCCAGTAGTACAATTGCATGGTCATAGGGAATCTCTATTTGTAATTTCTTAAGAAATCTCCACACTGTTCTCCAAGTTGGCTGCACCAACTTGCATTCCCACCAACAGTGTAAGAGGGTTCCCCTTTCTCCACATCCTTGCCAACACACTTTGTCTACTGTCTTGTTAATTTTGGTCATTCTAACTGGTGTAAGGTGGTATCTCAATGTGGTTTTGATTTGAATCTCCCTGATGGCTAGTGGTGATGAACATTTTTCATGTGTCTGTTCGCCATTTACATGAAACAATGTTCATGATCATGAGCCATCCAGGAATGTTTTAAGCCGAGATTGAGATCTTCTCATTTGGCTGTCTGCAGGCGACCTGTCCGACCAGACCCCTCCACTGTAGTGGGTTTTCAGCAGATTCTGTTTTCAGTGGTCTGCTTCTACACTTCCCAATGAAGGAGATGGAATAGATTTTTTTAGGGAGGGGGGAGTAGAGAACCCCATGGGAGATGTTGGGTTCAGAACCTCAGACAGCCCACATGGGCAGCTGCAGGACACGGGGAGCAGGGAAGACTCCTCTGCTTGGGGGGCGGGGGCGACACCAGCACGCCCCACACCTAGAATCCTGAGATGAAGAGAAACGAGCCGAGACCCGCCGAGCCAGACAGCCATCCGGGCAGGAGAGCCCACCATGCCCCAAGTCCCGTGCTCTACCCTGTCCACCTTGCAGTCATCGCAAACACCAGGGAAGCGGGGGCTCCACCAACACCCAACGCAGATGGGAACTCTGAAGCGAACTGCTGCGAGGGGCAGGTCTGGATTCGAACTCAGGTCCCCTGGCTTTCAAAACCATGTCCCTTTACCACCGGCTCTAGGTCATTGCTGGGTCATGAGCCCCAGCCCCAAGCTCCCTCATCAGGGTCACCCCTCATGGTCCATCAAAACACGGCAGTGGGGCACCCCCCAACCCCTGCCAGGGCTGCCTCACCAGGGCAAGTCAGCCTGGCGAAGACGATCTTAGGAGGCAAGGAAGGAAATGGGCCGGGAGAGAAAACCCAGTCACTTAGGACCACGAACTTACTAGGCAACCAATTTGCAGAGTCTGTCCTTAACTCACGCCACCGGCAAGGTCTGCGTGGGCAATTTGGGTCTATCAGCCTTTAAATTGTAGAGGGCCGTATCCCTCCTTCAGGCCTGCTGCTGAGCTGAGACGGAGCCGTTCCAGAGTGAGTGACAGCTCCAATAAACGCGTTCCTGCCAGGAAAATAGCATTACCACGTGGAGGTGCTCTGGAAGGTATTGAACTTCGGGAAGAAATAAAATAAAAATAAAATGGTTCGGGCGCTCCCAGGTGCTCCGTCATTATTGCCAGACGCAGCTGGGAGAAAAGGAGGCCCATTATCAAATAACTAGCTCGCTGTCCTTGGCAGAGAATGGCACCACGTCACAGCTCGCGAGCAGCTGGCCGTGGGGCAGTGTCTGGCTCAAGTGGGGAGTCTTCGCCCAGCCAGGAAAGCCCTCAGAGGCGTCGAGGACAGCTTCCCATTCACAGCTGGGGAAACTGAGGCCAAACCCATGCGGCGGGTCAGGTCAACAGACCAGAAGGTGTTCAAATGCAAACAGCACAGGATAGCGCCCCAAGCAAGACAGGCGCAAGACAGGTTCCCCAGTATCCGCTGAATTGGGGCAATTGAGAGCCTGCTTCCCCGGCATAGCTTAGGGACCCCAAAAGCCACTGGATAGCCTGTGTAAGGCAGGGAAGGGCAGGTTAAAAGGAAACCAGCCCCCAGACAACCCCAGCTTGCTTCCTGCTTCCTCCCATTGCTGGTGTTCGGAATCTTCCCAGGATGGGTTCTGATCCAGAGGTTTAGTGCTCTGTCAGTCTGGTCTACCTGCTCCTTTGCTCTCCCCTCTCCCCCCAACCCTGTTGCCTCTTCTAGCAAATAAGAACCATCTGAGGCCCCCATGCTGCTCTTTCTCTCTGTACCAGGGCTCTGAAAAGACCACAGGCTAAGCTCAGGAGGGGTGGGCTTGCCCTTCTCACTCACGGCTGCATCCCCAGACCCCAACACAGCACCTGTCCTGTAGCAGGCGCTCCATGAACTTGTCAAGTGCACAGACAGGGGCAGAGATCGAACAACAGACCAGACTTAGATTCAAACAAGGGAGTGGTTCCCAAAGCCTCATCTTCGTGAGGTCTTTACCTTCCCTGTGGAACTGTCCTTGGCGCCCTCAGCACAGAAGATGACGATCAGGTGACGGGACCTCCATGGGACCATCAGGTCAGCACCGGGGCTCTGACACTCTACCATCTCTCACCATTGGCTTGTCTGACCACACTGCCAGAGGAGGTCCCCTCCAAGTATATACCTCACACCCCAAGAATTAGAATAGAACCATGGAAGGGCCAGGTCCAGGAGAGCCGAGGACCCGAGCATGTCCCCAAAGACATACCCCCAGGTGACCCTGGGTGGCCACTTTACTTCCTGAGTCTGGTGTCTTCAGCTCCAGCACTGCGGTGGTAATGGTTCCAGCCTGCTGAAATCGCAGCAGGGAGAAAGAAGAACACCTCTGCGGGCTCTTGGAACCTGTGTACAGGGGGCTGACCCTCCGTTATCACAGAGGGCTTTAATCCGTCCCTGATGCAGCCCCCCAAGTGGTCCCCACCCAGGTCCCAAGCATCTGTGCAAAGCGTTTTGATTCTGAAAGCACTCTTCCTGCTTGCCTCCCTCCGTGGATTTTCCTCCTCGCCCCATCAGTAACTGCCTTTCCCCATGATGGTTTACAGGTGCCTTTCCAAGTTAAACAGGTGGAAATGATACCCATGGCCTCGGCACTAGGTCCCCACATCAAAACCACAGAGAAGCTCTGAGATGAACCGTAGACTTCTCGGGTCAGGAGGGCTTGTGAAAGAGCATTTTTAACTCATTTCCCTGACACTGGGTTGGCAACCGTTCATGTGCACATGAGCTGAGATCACAGCTCAAAGCCACGAGGAGACCAGGTGGGACCCGTGGAACCGTCCTGTTGCTCTGTCTCAGGTGAGAGCGCCTCTCGCTCCCCCTGCCCACGCCTCTCCAGAAGCCCACACCCCCCAGTCCCTGTGGGAGACACTTTTTCCCAGATTACCTCTCATCCTCGGGACCCCTGGCAGGGCCCGGCTTCAGACACCCCAGGCATGGTGGGCCTCCAGTTTCTTCCCCAGACGGTCTTTCCAGCAGTGGGCTCCAAGGGCGTCCAGGGTCAGTTTGATCGGCTGTGGTAAGACACACAGACATGAGATTGCCCACCATGAAGGAAAAACACGTGTTCTGCTCACAGACTCTGGGGGGGGGGGGCCACGGGCCCCAGAGCCACACGGAGAAGCGCCAAGTTCAACCCGGAGGCAGGAGGCCATGGGTGTGGGAGCGAAAGACTTTCCCGCGGTTTCCATGGGGAAGGAACTGGAAAGCAGGCTTCAGACTGGCTAACTGGAATAATTTCAGGGGCTCTAGTCATCGGTACCTGCCCTGGGGTGACAGGGGCCGATGTGATGAAGAGACTCGGGACTGGATGCTCTGCCTTTGAAAGCATCCTCAGAGCCAGATGTTTACTGTCTCTGGGAACCGGATAACCCTGGGAGGGCCGTCCCCCTGTGCCAACAAGGCCCCAGCTCTCACATCAAAATACAGAAAATCAAAGACATGGTCAAAATCAGCCCAGGGAGGTCCTAGGGCCACCAACGACCCGTAACAGGCTTCTGTGCAAGAAGTTCCCCCATCTTGCTGGCAGACCCCAGGCTTGCTAAGCAGATTCAGGCTGAATTTCAGTACCTGTTCACCAACTAGGCCCAGGCACCCTTGAGCAGTGTGCAACCTGCACAACGGTTCAGAGGCCCTGGGAGGCCTTGCCTTCCCTGCCAACGGCTTAACCCAACCAAGCCAGGGCCAGTCCAACCATCCCTGGGAGACAAATGGGTCCACTGTTCTGAAAGTGCCCACGGGGACAGAACACCCGGCCTGTGTCCTGTTGGCTCATAATGTCCATAGACAAGTCTAGAAGCTGTAAGCGGGGCAAAGCAATGCTTCAGAACACCTGGGGGTAAACACCCTGTTCCTATAATACGAGTGGGCACGAAAACCACCAGAGAGGAGCACGGGGTCTCTCGAGAGATGGATCTGCTCAGAGTCCACCCGCCCTCCCCAGCAGTGCCTGACCAGGCCTGGGCATTTCCGGAACTCCCGTGTGAACCCCATCTTTGAGCCTCTTCCGCAGACAAGGAGGACGCTCTCCTGGAGAAAGCCGCAGCCCCCACTGGGAAGTAAAGAACAGCGCTTCTCCCTTGCGCTGCCCTCGGAGAAGACCCTCCGGAAGGGCTCCCTCGAGCGCGGCGGCGCGCCGTGGGGCCGGACGCTCGGCGTGTAGATTCTGCTGCTGCAGAAATGTTTTCCTCCCGGCGAAAGAACGAAATGAAGTGGTGTCCTAACCTCGCCGTGCGGCATGTTTTGTGAAAGGCGATTTCAACGCAGAAAGGTCAGCCCAAAGGAGAACGCTGTTTCTAAAACCGGATCCCACAGAAGTGCGGCCGCTGGGAGGGAGCAGGGCGTCTGTCTTCAGATTGCCCCGAGGCGGGTGGTGGGGTGTGGGGGGGGTGGTTCCGTCAGGAGGGGTCAGTGGGACTTCTGGGTTTTGTTTAGTTCTGCTCTTTGTCAGACCGAGGTTGCTAAAAGTCATATCCGACTGTGGCCGCCCCGTAAAGGCCAGCTCAAGGGCACCCATGTTGACCAACATGACCCTGGTCTTGGGGAGACTCCACCTGTTCTCTGGACCCCCCAGCCTCCTGCAGCCACGGGGGACCCAGAACCTTGCCTCCCAACAGAGGAGACCGCAGGCAACTCTCCTTTCAGAAGGGCTGAGAGCTCCCCCAGGCTGGGATGTCCTGGTTCCAATCCACGGAGAGGGTTTTCGGGAGCAAATGGTCCCGAGACCAAAGCCAAGTAGTGTCTATAAACCAGAAGGGGCAGAGTTGCTAGAGACACTTACCCCTTTTGCCTCCAGGTCCTATAGCCTGTTTTGGGGTGGGGGTCAGGCCCAGCATGGGGAGAGTGCCCTCCAAGGTCTCCACAGTGATGGAGACGCAGGGCTGCAACCCATGACCCCAGGAACCCCCAGAAGGAGCCACCATCACTGCGGGACCTGTGTCCTTCTCCTGGACTACCTGGATCCCGCCATTCAAAGCCTGTTTTAAGTGGCCTGGAAGAACCATCCAGAATGACCCTGGGGGCATGCATGGTCCCAAGCCTCGTCTGCCAAGAGATAGTTCTGTGGTCGCTAACATCAGCTCTGCACATCGGACCCGCCGCCCGAGCAGAGGGCAGGTTGCAGCGTCCAGGCCTGTCTTTGTGCCGCGGCGATCTGGGAGCAGCTGCGAGCTCCAGGAAGCCCCGTGTGTTGTTGGAAACCAAGGTGCAGGGCAGCCAGGCGGCCGAGAAGACGAAGGCTCCCCCAGAGGCCCCTGCTCGTGCTGTGGCTACCGCCTTGTCCCTGGAACCTTCCACGGGGCACCAGGGTACAAACCCAGCACGGGCTCAAACAAGAGCAACAAAGAAGCGCGTGAGCCTTGGGGTCCCCTCCCCCAGGTGCGAGCAGGCACCGCCGGATGCCCCGTGGGCTTCACAGCGTCTTCAGTGAGGGGTGGAGGGGGCGTCGCTGAGCAGCCTGGAGCTGAGACACAGCCTGTCTTGGGACTCAAACCCCACCATGGATGGCTCCACAGAGCCGTGAGGGGAGGGACGCTCGCGGGTGCCTGGAAGCCCAGCTCTTCTGTTAGAGGCATTAGGAAACTTTGGTTGGTGGAGCAGGAGGCCCGCCTCCGTGTACCCCAGGAAGTCAGGTCACAGCTCGAGGGCACTCCATGGCCTGAGTATGCTGAGCCTGGGATAATTTCAGATGCCCCCAAAACCCTGGAAGTCTCAGCCCATGGCCACAAGCTGCCCTCCCCAGTGAGGACGAGGGAGACATTCAACAACACCTCCTTCAGGAAGCCCACCCTGACTTCCCTCCTCACGAGGTCGGGGCCCTGCCAGGGCTCTCAGAGGACTTAGACTATCACGCATCCTGGACACTTAATACAGCCAGTGTCTGTCTTAATCCCGTTTGGAGCAGGCTGGGTACAAAAGCTAACGTGTCCGTGAACTGTAATTGTCTGGGCCAAGACCGTGTTTGTCACTGCATGCCCAGACATTGGCAAAGTGCCTGCCCATCGTCAGGGCTAAAATAATAAATGTCATTGATCTAATAATAATAATAATAATAGCCAGCATGGATTTCGGGTTCTGGGCCAGCAGGTGCAGACCCTTTACCTGCCTGAGCCGGAAGAGGCCGATGCAGCAGGTGGCAGGTGATGGGCCATTTAAATGGGTTACATCCCTCATCCACAGTCAGGTCGCTGCTCGGGGACCGAGGCGGTCGGGTCCCAGTGCCTCTACCCAACACTGCCGTGAGCTCAGCCCCAGGCTGGGGGCCGTGAGGGAAGGGCCATTTCGTCCGTGCCCCGTTGTAGGAGGCAAACACGAGTCCTGGGTCAAGAGAAGTGGCCCAGCCAGACCGGCCCAGTGTGGCACGGGAGAGGTCACACCCCAGCCGGCCTCTGGGTTCGCTGTTGACAGAAGGGCATGATGCTAAACAGATGTGGGGGGAATCACACAGCTGTCCTGAGGGAACCCCGGGTCCCTCCTGAGCCTGGGGAAGTGGAGGGAGGGGCTGGGGGTCCAGCGGCAGTGGTCAGAGGAGCCCAGTGGCAGGCGGAGGAGGGGGATCATGGGAAATCACCATGGGGTCTTCTGGAGGGACGACAAACCCAGCCCCCTCCCCTAGCTCCAGCTGCCCCCCCGATCTGTGCCTACGTTTTACGTCTCACCGTGGTGCAAACAAATTGTTCCTGGCCTGTGTTGTGTTGGGACAGACTGATTAAGTTTCATTAAGTGTCTTTAAGCAATTAATGCCAGCAAGACCACTGAAATCATGACAATTAAATCTAAATTAAATGCCATTCCGAAATTTCTCTTTCAGGTGTTGATCGGCTACAGGCGGATCTGCTAGAGGGGACTCTAGCGGTGCTGAAAGGCAAGCAGCGGGCAGGGACGGGGACGGAGGGTCGGAATGGGGTGGGACGTGCTTGTCCAGTGGGTTTGGGTCTTTTCGGGTTCGTGGTGCTATACCACGTACAAGCTGCCGTCCATACTCTGCCCGGTTCCCTCGGCCTCCCTCTTGGTAAGAGCTCTCTGGCCACCCTGCCTCGCTCCTGCACAGTGAGGGCGGCCTGTGGACAAGTGGCTCTGGCCTGGCCTGGCAGGGGACTGCATTTCCCTGGCCACGGTGAGTCCACGGGACCTGCTGGGAGGGAGCAGGGGGCACCACCTGGTGCCCCATGGGGCAGCGCCCGGAGTGGGGTCCTGGCAGACGGACACGGAGCGTCATGCCAACTGCAGACCAGCGGTAGTGACGACGTGAGCACAGACTGAAGGAGCCTCCCAGGCCTGCAGGCTCCCCAGCTCGGGCCCTCCACAGAGCTGACACTCACCCACGGTCACACGGTGAAGGAGTAAGCAGTGGGCCGGGAATCGGTCTACGCCATGTCTGCCCCACCGCCAGGCTGTGGTCAGGGGCTACGTGCATCACACAGAACCTCTGGGGGTCGGGAGGATGATCCTTAACGACCAAGCTACTGGACTCCACCGCTGACCTATAGAGTCATGCCTCTAGAGGGGGACCTGGGGGCTACCCTTCTAAGAAGTGCCCCCATCGGAGCTCAGAAGCATCCCCAGGTCTCTTGTGAGCACAAGACACAGACACGTGGGTGGGGGGCTGGTCCTGTCTCCAGGGCTCCGCTCTGTCCCAGCAGCCAGCAGCAGAGCCACATCTCTGTGTGAGAACCCGAACCCTGGCCTTGCCCCAGGGGCCGAGACTCCCAGAGTCTGGCTGCCCGCGGCCCCTCCCGCCTGGCTCCCGCCTTCCCTGTAGCAAGGACAGCGGGGGCTTTGCTTGATGTCATCATCTGCTGGGTCCCCGTGCCTAGAAGAGCACATGGCACCTAGGAGGTGCTCAAGAATTATTGGAGCAAGAGGCAGAGGAGAGTGAGGGAGAGCCGGGGTCCGGAAAGAGAGGAGGAAAGACAGGAAGTCAAGGCGCGATGCTCCCAAGGATGCAGCCCGGGGCTGTTCAGCCAAATCCCGGAGCCTGGAAAGTGCCACCCTGAGGCCATTGGCCTTTTTGCCGCATCCCCCAGTCACGCTCCCCACGGCGCCCAGAGCCTGGCGCCAGGCTGACCGTGGTGGACACCGAGGGAAAGTATGTCACAAAAGCAAGCAGGTGAATGAAGGAACTGGTGGACATGGCTTTCTATACCACCAGGGAGAGCTGGCGGGGACAGGACCCAGCTGACACGGACGGTCCATGTCCCGCACAGGAAGGACACACACACAGAGGGCCCGGCACACCCAGACGGTTCTTAACCACTTGGTGAGGAAGGAAACAGGCTCTGAGAATGGAGGATGTCTGGGAGCCAGCTCGGAGGAGGTGGGGGAGGCCGGACAACGTCACAAGCTCTCCTGCCTCCCACAGGGCCAAGGACCCCAGGACAGCTCTCCAGCCCCCAGCGAGCACCGGCCACCCTGACCCGGAGTCGGCCTCGAGCTGTGGGATGAACGCACCCTCCAGCAGCCACGTCCATGCGGGCCACTCAGTGACAGAGGCCACGTTCTGCCGAGGCATCCTGGCTCCTCCCACAACAGTAGGAAGCTTTGCTGCTGGTGTTGAAGCCCGCATCACACTCCGCACCCGGCCGCGCCCCACACAGTGCATGTGCGGAATAATTCAAGGGAGAACAAAGCCCCTGGGGTCCCCCCCCCTCCCCCAGCCCCATGCCAGAGCAGCCCTGGGCTGGCAGCGTGCGCCGAGACCACCCCAGTCCATGTCTCCCAGGACACGGACAGGTTTGTCGAAAGCATGTTTGTCTACGGGCACGGTTTCCACTGGAAGGCTTTCTGATGGGTTTGGTTTGGGGTTTGAGAAAGGTAAAGACATTTTTTGAAAAGCAAACTCCTTCTTGCCTCTGTCCTTGCAGAGGGGTGAGGACCGTGCTGGTTCTCTGTCCCCCGTGCAGTCCTCCAGCTGGGGATGGAGTCTCCCCGGCCGTTGTCTGGTCTGGCCGGCCAGCCACAGTCCTAGATCCCAGAGCCTCTCTCGTGGCCCAGAAACCCCAGATTTCTGCAACTCCCTGTGGCTTCCATCCTCTGTCTCTCGTCAGCTCCGAGTGCTGGCTCCCACGGTCCTCACCACCGCTCTGCAACCCCTTCTCCTCTCGTCCCCAGGATGGAGCTCACCATCCTCTGCCCCCACCAGGCCCCACACACCAGGCATCTCACACGTCAGGCGCGACTCGTTTCTGCCCAGGGCTTTCACACCTAGAGCAGACGAGAGGAGCCTAGAGAGGGGAGCAGCAAAGGTCCTGGGGCTGTCCAGCCACTTCTCAAGGCTGTCCAGACACTCTCCGCTCTGGAGGATTCTCCTGGGTAACAAAGCAATTAGAAGCATCCGCCAATCAAATGGGATGGAGAAAGTTTTCAGAACCAAGTGTGATTCCAGGCTTAACTTTGGAGGCCACAACACCTGAGCCTGCCTCTCCATGCAAGGGAAGCACCAGAAGGTAACTATCACCCTGCAAACACTGGTGCGGCCCTGGGCCAGCTCTGGCTGCGGAGGCCCCCCACGGGTCGCTCTGCCTCTGGCCCGCTGGAGCCGCCAGACAGGCAGATGGCGGGTGTAAGTCTCAGGTCCACAAACTCCCCAGTCCCTGTGAGGACCCCTCACTCTCACGTCCCTCCCAGGCCTCTAAGAAGATCCCAGTCGGGTCAGGCCAGAGCAGGAACCCCCGCGGGCTTGAGGGCACAGGTAACCTGGGACTGAGGAGGTGGCCGGGGATCGTCCCGCTGCCCCCACACAGGCCTCCAGGTGCTCGCTCCCTCCCACTCCCAGCCCTGCCTTGGGAGAGACCCTCATGGAGGGAAACCGTCTCTGACACGCAGCCGACCTCCAGGAGGGCAGTCACAGCCCCGACCGCCAGGCCCCCATGGCCCCTGGCCTCCCTGCCAGGGGCGCCCACCTTTGAGGGGTAGTGGCCTCGGGCTCCTTCACGGCCTGCCAGAGTCCCTCTGTTTCTATCAACCTCATGGCTGAAGGCCTTTGCGTGATCTGGCTCGTTCCACAGGCTGGAGCCATTTACCTGAATAATTTATTGTGGCACAAAGACGGAGAGAAATTTGGAATCCTGAGCGGCCTCTTCCAAACAAATGCCACCTCCCCAGGAGTCCCCAGGACTTAGCAGGCCTGGGGACCAGGTCAGGGGCTTGGAGGTAGGGGCGGGGGATGGGGGGCAGGGACGCTCTCCCTGGACGCTCTCCTCTTCCCCACTTCCTACTGGTCTCCAATGACTTCATTCTAAAGCAAAGTTAATGTTGGAAATTAATTCAAATGTGCAGTCGAAACAGTTATGTAAGCAGCTTACTTTTAAAGACCCGGACCAGAGACGCAACCTGGCGAAGGCTTACATAAGCCAGGGGATAATGAGCCGCTGGAAGGGACGGCCCTGTGCCGGCTTCCAGGCCCCCAACAGAGCCATCGGAGGCAGAGCCTGGATGAGCCAGAGCAGGGCCGCTGGGGTGGGGGGGGGCAATAGGTCCCGCCTCCCACCTGCTGACTCCAAGAACAG
>NW_022632231.1:0-14358 GCF_010015895.1 Lontra canadensis | reverse complement strand
AAGAAGAAGAAGAAGAAGAAGAAGAAGAAGAAGAAGAAGAAGAAGAAAGAAACAACTGGCTATCTCTTTGACACATGCTACAACATGGATTAACCCTAAAGACATTATGCCTGAAGAAATAAGCCAGACAGGGAAGAACAGAATGGTACAGAAGAATCGTATGATTCAATTCATATAAGGTACTTAGAGCAATCAAATTCATAGAGTCAGAGAGTAGAATGATGGCTACCAAGGGCTGATGGGAGGAGAGAATAGGAGTTAGTGTTTAATGGGTACAGAGTTTCGGTTTTGTAAAATGGGAAAAATTCTGGAGTGGATGGTGTTGATGTTCAATGTGAATGTAGTTAATGACACTGAACTGTACACTTAAAAATGGTTAATATGCTCAGAGTACCTGGGTGGCTCAGTGGGTTAAGTGTTGACCTTCGGCTCAGATCATGATCCCAGGGTCCTTGGATCAAGCCCCACACTGGGCTCCTTGCTTAGTGGGCAGCCTGATTCTCCCTCTCCCTCTGCCTGCCGCTCCCCTGCTTTGCTCGCTCTCTCTCTCTCTTTCTTGGTCTTTGTCATATAAATAAAGAAAATATTTTAAAAATGGTTAATGTGGTCAATTTTATGTATATTTTGCCACAGCTTTTAAAAATTCTAGTATAATTAACATACAGTGTTATTTTAGTTCCAGGTATAGAATATAATAATGCAATAATTCTATACATTACTCAGCTCTTATCACAATAAATATACTCTTAATTCCTTCCACCTATTTTGCCCATCCCCACATTCACCTCCCCTCTGGAAACCACCAGTTTGTTTTCTATATTTAAGAGTCTGTCTTTGGTGTGTCTCTTTTTTCTTTGTTTGTTGTGTTTCTTAAATTCCACATGAGTGAAATCATGTGGTATTTATCTTTCATAGACTGACTTATTTCATTTAGCATAATGCTCTCTAGATCCATCCATATTTTTGCAAATGTCAGGATTTCATCCTTTTTTTAAAGGCTGAGTAATATTCCAGTGTATGTGTGTATGTGAGTATACTTATATATACATATACGCCATCTTCTTTATTATTAATCAATAGACAGATACTCAAGCTGTTCCGATAGCTTAACTATTGTAAACGATGTTGCAGTAAACATGGGGTGCACATCTCTATTTGAGTTAGTGTTTTTCCTTGGGTAAATGCCCAGATGCAGAATAACCAGATCATATCTATTTTTACCACAACCGTTTTTAAAGATTTTATTTATTTATTTGAGAGAAAGAGAGAGTATGAGTGTGGGGAGGAGCAGAGAGACAAGCAGACTCCCCACTGAGTGCAGAGCCCAAAACAGGGCTCAATCTCAGGATCCTGAGATCATGACCTGAGGCAAAGCCAGACACTTAGCCGACTGAGCCACCCAGGCACCTGAATTTTTACCACAACTTAAAAAAAGTAATTAATTTTTTAAAATGGCTATATTTGCTTGAGCATCTGCAGGATCCAAAACCTAACTTTTTCACCAGAAAATCCATGGCTATGACTTTTTAGATACAACATCAATGGCATGATCCATGAAAGGAATACTTCATAAGCTGGAATTCCTTAAAATTAAAACAAACAGAAACAAACAAACTAAAAAACTCTTCTCCTCTTCTAAAGACAATGTCAAGAGAATAAGAATACAAGTCACAGACTGGGAGAAAATATTTACAAAAGATACATCTGATAAAGAACTGTTATTCAAAATATACAAAGAATTCTCTGAACTCAACAATGAGAAAAAAATCTGATGATCTTAACAGGCACCTGACCAAAGAAGATACACCAGGACACTCTACTAACACACCTATTAAAATAACCAAAACTTGGAACGTTGACAATACCAAATGCTGGCAATGATGTGGAGCAACAGGAATGCTCATTCTTTGCTGGAGCGTTGCAAAATGGCACAGCCACTTTGGAAGACAGTTTCACAGTTTCTTACAAAATTGATCTTATCCTTAACAGATGATCTGGCAATCATACTCCTTGATAGTCACCCAGGCAAGCTGGAAACTTCTGTCTAGACAAAAACCTGCACACAGATATGTATAGTGGCTTCATGCATAGTTACTAAACCTGGAAGGAACCAAGTAACTTCATTAGTTGAAGGGATAAACTGGGGCACATCCAGATGATAGAATATTATTTGTATTAAAAAAGGAATGAGCTTTCAAGCCATGAAAAAACATGGAGGAACCTTAAACGCATATTACTAAATGAAAGAAGCCCTTCTGAAAAGGCTACTTACTGTATGACTCCAACTATATTACACGAAAAAGATAAAACTATGGAGACAGTAATGAGATCAGTGGTTGGTAAGGGTTAAGGGAATGGGAGGGAAAATATTCATAGCAGAGAGAATTTTTAGGGCTGTGAAAAGACTCTGTATGATACCACAATGATGAATATATGTCATTATCAAAACCCACAGAATGTATAATAGCAACAGTAAACCCTGTATACAAACTATGGACTTTGGGTGATAATAATGTGTCAGAGTGGGTCTGTCAATTGTAACAAATGTACTGCTCGGGGTGGGGGTGGGCAAATGCTGATTATGAGGTGAGGGCTAGGCATAAGTGGGGACTGAGGTTATATGGGAAATTTCTGTACCTTTTCCCTAATATTTCTGTAAGCCTGGAACTACTCTTAAAAAAAAAAAAGCAAACAAACAAAAAATAACACTTCATTTTTAAAAAAAATATTTTATTCATTTATTTGACAGAGTTTGAGAGAGAGAGAGAGAGTACACAAGCCAGGGGAGCAGCAGAAGGAGAGAAGCAGGCTCTCCACAGAGCAGGGAGACTGATGAGGGGATTGATCCCCAGACACTGGGATCATGAGCCAGATCATTAACCTACTGAACCACCCAGGGGCCCCTTAAAAAAAAAATCCTTACAAAATAATAACAATTGTGGATTCCCAATGTTTGGAGACCATTATTGAATTTGATTCTGAATTTTAACCAGAAACCCAAATGTTCCTGGTGTTTATATTCAATCAGAGAGACAATAAGCCAATACTTAACTCCTATGGGTGTCAGGGAGTCACCATTGCCAAACAAAAAAGGTGGGTTGGCAGTAGGGTGGGGTCAAGGGAGGATAATGAAGAGATTAACCCCATCACCACTTCCTATGATGGGTCAAGAAGATCCTCATAGAATGATAAGTGAGGAGACACTTCCGTGAAATCTCTGACCACAATCCAGAAAAAGTAATGTATAGATTTGCAAAATTTCTTTTAGTTTTTGCTGGATTTTTTCATCATATGAAATATTATAGAATAAAGAGCATTTTACTTGCTTTAGAACAAATGACTACTGCAAAATGAAACAAAAGAGCCATGATGCAGGAAAAGTTTCCTTGCTATTCATTATAAAACACTGTGGAAGTGCGCCTGGGTGGCTCAGTCAGTTAAGGGTCTGCCTTGCCTCAGGTCATGATCCCAGTGTCCCGGGATCCAGCTCAGCCTTGGGCTCCCTGCTCAGCAGAGAGCCTGTTTCTCCCTCTCCCTCTGCCTGCCACTCTGCCTGCTTGTGCGCTCTCTCTTTATCTCTCTGTCAAATAAACAAATAAAATCTTTAAAAAAAGAATAAAATAAAGAACCATGGAATTACAAGGAATCTCTACCTTCTCTGTATATTCCAAACTTTTTAAATGTTCTTTTGCTTTTATAATGAAAAAGAATTACAAATATTTTCTTTTAAACTAAATACTCCATACAAAATGATTTTTTTTTTTTTCAACAGAGCAATTTGCTCTTTCCCGGTTTAGATTCGAGGGATCACTAAACACACAGTGTACTCTATCACAGAGACAGCATGCTGGGGCAAAGCTGTCCTGTTCAGTCTGTGGAACAACCCAGGCCGAAAGTAGGGTCTGCATTTTGTCAAGTTTCTTTGGAAACTTCTCAATCTTTACCCAGTCCCTGACAGCAACAACAACAACAACAACGTCCATAAACATGATTTAAAATGTATGGGTGTCTGCTTTCCACTCAGGGTCCTTGGGCTCTCTGCTTAGCCGGGAGCCTGTTTGTTCTTCTCTCTCTCTCTCTCTCTTCATTCTCTCTCTCTCTCCCTCTCTCAAATAAATAAATAAAATCTTATTAAAAAAATGGCAGGTAATTGAGGAATGGTCAACCAGCCGTCTAAAGCTAAAAGAAATCCAGAGAGAGAGGAGAGAGAAAGGAGAGAAAGAGAGGGAGAGGGAAAAAGAGAAAGAGAGAGAGTGAGCCAGCATCATTTCCTTGTTTTTAGGTTAAGCGAAGTAGGATGTGCTCAGTTCCATTGTAGAATCATTCTCTCAAAGCTCATTCACAAAGTTACCTACGATATAGACAGTGGGGATAAAACAATTCCTCTTAAGTGTTCTTCACTGACTTGAGTTTTATAGCTTAGCTGGTAATTGCATAGAGGACGTAAAGCTCTTGGCTTCCAAGCCTAATAGAAATGAGGAAAGAAGTGCTGGAGAGCCTTGAAGGAGAATCTTTTCTCTTGACATTTTCTGAGCACCTCGGAAGACTCAAGGGCTGCTTCAAGCTCAATACAAATCTGGTCTTTGCGATATTTATCTGCAATGGTTTCAATCTAAGGGTTTCACACTACCTGTACCTGCAGGGGGGTCAAAGGCTTCCACTGAGTTCTCTTTAGCCATTGGGCTGCTCTCTGATTATTTGGGAGTTCTACAACTAGAGTACATTCCGTTTCATATTTTGTTTGAAAATAGCAAAATATAGATATTGATTTTTTTCTTTTGAGCTTTTAGCTTCCCAATAAACCTTTATTATTATTATTTTTCTCTGCACTGAGATTTACCAAGTTAATGTACTCACTCAGAAATGTTAAGTGTAAACCAACAGCATGTCAATGAAGCTTAGGGGTGTGTTTAAAGAATCAGTGAGGGGGTGAGGTCCTTCTTTTGATTCAAATAAATCAATATTCATGTGCCCTTTTCCATGAGGGCTGATTTTCTTCAGGACTCAAGTAAAATGCTTTTCTTTGAACACTTAAGAGTATTTGAATGTTGAACACTAGCTCCTTGCCCGGTTCCTGTCGTTTGGCTGGGGTGATATTGTAAAAAACACATAATGATACTTTGTATGGATAAAGACAGGATATGGTTTTTCCATACTTTCAGCAAGTGGCACTTAAAGTTTTGTAGATGGAGCTGGAGCCAGGGTGTCTAGAACACCAAGCTTTCCGACAGTCTAGCTTTTAAGTGCAGCAATTGGCTTTTCATAGCTGGTGACCCTTGGGACCTGTCCACTAACAGCATTGTCTGACATTGGTGCTGTAGGTTAGGAATGTCACAGGAAGTCTAAATTAAATGGCAAGTGCCCTTATGTCTTAGGTCTGCTTTTGGGTATCGGCACAGAGATGGACCCTCCCTGAAGGAGGAGAGAAAAAACCCCCTTGGGCAGCCAGAAGTCAATAAAGTGCAGGATCTGTACCAAATTGATTATACTCATAGAAAGGCATTGCCTGCATATATATCAATTAGAGTTTTATTAATAGGTACAGTTTGGAAGCTTAGGTTGACATTAATTTTAATGAGGGATTTATCAATCAAAAATTAGCCCATAGTCATTTACTATTGATTTCAAAGTAGGCACCTTTAATAAATTACAGCAGCAGACTAGCTTTGGCACCTTAGAGGAAAGTTTTGTTTTGTTTTGTTTGAGTGAAACTATTCTTGGGGGGATAGTGCAATTTATATTTATATTTGCATACTTTTTTTTTTTTTTTGCTCCTATATTCAAGAGAATGAGAGAATGGACTGGAAGCCATGTGGAATTAGATACGTTCTGGTGCCGATGTCAACATTATGTCATAAATACATAGCATGAACCTACTTACCCTACTATGGGAGGTATAGTACCCATGGAAACTTCTGGGGGAAATGATTGTTCGTAAATGACTTATCATCCAAAAGCACGAGGGAGCTTAATATCCAGAGAAACCCCATGAGGAATCTATGTGCAGCGTGAAGGAATTGATTGTAATATGAAATATTTTTCAATCTGCAGACTTGAAAACTCAGATTCTAGATCTAAGAGTTCTACTCTAATGGTACACAGCAATGCCTAACGTGTATGCAGATGTCCCTCCTCCATACCCATCTATGCATGACATTTTGATTTATATATATATATATATATATATATATATATAATGTTTATATATTTATATATACAATAGAAATCTACATATATATTGTCTGTCCCTCCTAGCCCTCCAACTAAAATCAATTGGAAGGGAAGACCCAGAAGGACCTGAGTCATTTTGTTCTGGGTTGTAGTCCTGTTGCCTGGGACATGAGCTACACTCAAGAAGTGTTTGCTTTGAATGAATCAATGGGTGCTTTGTTGAAGTTAGGTGGGTAAGTAACATCGCTTGTCCATCAAACTGAAGCAGGTGATAGGTAAGCAGCATTTACAAAGTCTTTATTAGCTACCAGCAAGATGTTTTGGCCAGGTCTGTCTGAGGGGAACAATGAAATGGTTAAGAATGAGAAACTGGAACTCTGGCTTTGAAGCTTATCTGCTCTCTGGCCCTGGGCAAGTTGCTTCATGTTTTAGCCTTGCTTTCTTCATTCATTTTAAAATGGGTTTTATTGGGATGCCTGGGTGGCTCAGTTAAGTATCTGCCTTCGGCTCAGGTCATGCTCCCAGGGTTCTGGGATCCAGTTCCCCTTGTGCTCCCTGCTCAGCGGGGAACCTGGTTTCTCTGCTTTCTGCTCCCTCTGCTTGTGCTCTTGTGCTCTCTTTCCTTCTCTATCAGACAAATAAATAAACAAAATTTAAAAAATAAATAAATAAAATGGGTTTTGTTAATGGGGATGGTGCTTGGAGTTCTGCAACGATTAAACAAGCAAGTTCCCCAAAATGCTTGGCACCAAGTAATGACACCACAAATGTTAGCTGTGGTTGTTGTTGATTTTTTTTTTCCCGTTATTGACATTTTAGGCTATTTTCCTCACAGTTATTGTATGCTAAAAATGCAAATTGGAGCAATTGTTAATGCGGAAATGGAGGTAATTCACTACTGCCTTTGCCCATGAGATGTTTAATGACCACTAGTTAGGAGTTCTGCCTTCCTTCTAGGAGACTTTCACACACTTCATTTGCAAAATAGGTGCTTACATACACAAGATTTCCCTTTAAAAGTATTTCTTGGCTCAGCTGCCATTCTTCTGATTAACCAACTCTTTCTTTAAAGACTGGAAGTCATGAAGTTTATTTTTTGTGACACTCACTCGAGTAGAGACACGAGAATTGCCGGCGGTTTCCAGCAGGCTTTTATGTCCGTTCCATCACGCAAACTTGCAGATGCTGTTTGCATGAACGACACAGTTGTATTGACAGATAACATCTGCTAGAAGGGACACATCTCAAAAGTGTTGTTAAGCCAATTCCATTGTTTCGCTGTCATTTCCCACAAGGTTATAGAGCCTTGCTTATGAGACTTGGAGCTAGAACATAATTTTTGGTAAGCTTTATTCTCTTAAACTTGTCTTTCTGAGGTTTAATGCATGCAGTCATCTAAGCAATCTGTAAATCTAAAACTCTGGTATCTTCTGAGTACTGGAGACCTTTGAAAGATTTCTAATTATACCTGGAATAAAACCCAAACTCTGTTTATGTTCTCTACAGTTCTGTGTGATCAGACACTTTCTATTTATTGCTTTCTTTTCTTGACATACACCCCCCTCTTGCTTTTTCTCCTCTGCTCCTTTTACTGGATGTTTTATTTTTGTTTGTTTGTTTGCTTTTTAAATTAAGATATAATTGATAAATAACATTATGCTTGTTTAAGGTGTACAACCTACTGATTTGATATATTTAGACTGCAACATGATGGCCACTGTAGCATTCACGGGCACCTCTAGAGTATCATGCGATTATTATTTCTGCTAGTGGCAGGAAGAATTGATATAGCTCATTTCCCAACATGGTGGCTTACCTTCAGTTTTTACCCATCTAGACCACTGCAGATTTTTGCATGGCTTGTTCCTTTTTATTATTCATGCCCTGATTTAAATACTAACTTTTTGAATTCCACATAGATCTCTCCATACGATACAAAGTAGTACACCTCTAAACCAGTCAATTTCTAGCACATCTCCCTTCATTTTAGTCATTGTTCTTAGCATTACTGGAAGCCATAAATATACAATTGTGTGCATATGTATAGCATAAACTTTAAATTATTTATTTATCTGTCTCCCTGGTCAAAACTCAAAGCCCCCAAGACGAGGGTCCCTCTCTGCCTTCTTCTGTGATGTATCTCTGTTGTGCAGAACCATATTTGTTGGCCAAGTGGGTAATCATGTGGATGCTAGGTACTGTGGGGGATGCAGAGAAGTTTCAAATGGGATTTGATCTCTTTAGAAGCCTTCTCTCTAATAAGATAGTTAAACCACAGGTATATGAGAATATAAGTAAATAAGCCAGTATAATTAAGTGATGAAAGCCATAAATACCAGGAGATCTGAATATGGAGAAGTAACTTCATGCTGATCAAGGGTGGATTGAAAGTGGAGGTGGGCTTGAAGCTGGGCCATCATCGTAATCCAGCTCTTTATTACACAAATCTAAGCGCAAGTCATTTCACTTTAATTGCAGCCTAGGTATATTCAGTGCAGCTCACGTGAATCAAAGGAAGTAAATGCACGTTGATTTTATTTTTTTGTTGCTGGCTTCATGGATCGCACATGAACGAGAAGGTCTTTTTCATGGGGTTCTGTCCACCTTTGAGCTTTATCACATGCCCCTTGCTCTTTGTCACACATACTTCAGATGGACTCTTTCTCCTTCCCGCCTTTTTTTTTTTAATATATTATTTGTTCATGTATTCATTTTAGAAAGACAGACAGAGACAGAGCATGAGAGTGGAGAAGGGGCAGAGGCAGAGGGAAAAAGGATCTCAAGCAGACTCTGAACTGAGTGCAGAACATGACTCAGGGCTCAGTCCCATGACCCTGAGATCATGACCTGAGCTGTAACCAAGAATAAGATGTTCCACCAACTGAGCCACTCAGGTGCCCCTCCCCCACCCAATCTTCAACTCCCTAGAATCCTCTTTTCTGGGCCTTCATTCAGGCTTTTCCCTGGGTCTGAACTCGCTCCCAGCTGAGCCGTTTCACATGACTAAGGCCTTCCCATTGTTCACATCACAGTTGACAATTCCAATGTCCAGAAGGCTATTCCAGACGAGCGTGGGGCTCCTGCCCATGCCTTGCCCTTCCCTGTATCTTGCCCGACACAACTCCTTGTCATTGCATATAGAATGATGGTGCACCCCTGGTCTGTAGATCACATGAGGATGAGGATTCCGTTTCCATCATCCCCTTACATCTCAGTGCCTAACACATCAAAGGAGTTAAATGCATGTTTCTCTAATGGGTGCATGAATCTGGAGGAAAGGTAGAAAGCAGGAGTCCTTAAGTGGAACTTCAGAATGCTGAGCTTAACTTGAAACCTTTTTGAAACCATCTTGACACCAATCATAGAACCTCTCTTAATGGAAACCAACATAAAAATGCCAACACTACCTTATTTACAAGGTACTTTCCTCACAAAACTATTAAAGTGCCCCCTTGATGGGAAGCTCTATATAGCTGTGGGTATTATGCCAGAGACCACTTACTATAAGCCTGCCAGACCAAAGAGGCGGGCATCGTACTCTGGAGGCCTTCACCCAACAGGATTATTAAAAGAATCTGGAAGGGTTAATAGATGGCTGGTAGCTCATTAAAACCAACTCTAAATGCTTTGACCACAGATTCATAATATGGACCTTCTGGGGGAGCCTGGTGAAGTCTGAAATGCATCCTTCAGGCCGCATTGTTAGGCTTGCGAAGAGGGTGGCCCTTTGGAATAGCGGTTAATAGCAAAACTACCTAACGCTCATTGAGGCTCCCTCCCATTGGCCAGACACTATTCTGGGGGCATATCATTGGCAATCCTTACAGAAAACTCCCAAGGTTTAAGTTTTGTCATCCCCATGTACAGTTAAGGAAACTGAGGCTCAGGGAGACCTTGTGGCCATAGGGAACAAGATGTTAGAGAATGCCTTTTCCCCCTTGAGAGGGTCCAAACTGCTTTCTGGGTGCTGCTTATAAGAAAATTTTGTTGGCTGGCTAGGTATATTCGTCTCATTCCCTTGAACATAAGATTTATGCATGATAGAACATGATTTCCCTTCATGACTTGTTTGGCTATGTGCAGATTCCCTAACCTTTCTGTAAGGAGGGGATTATGATTGCATGGATCTCAGAAGCTTGATAGGTAAGAATTTGGAGAGTCCCACAAATGGGGTCATACCTGGATCTTCATAGGCACAGCAGAGATATTGATAATTATCCTAAGACTTTTGGGGTGAGTGGCAGTTTGCAGAACTTCACTCATTCCTTTGTTCCACAAACATTGATTGAGAACCCCTCCATGTCTGGTGGTGTTCCAAGTCCTCTAGGACCTGTGGTGACCTGCTGCACTTCAAGATCTGTGCTCATGCTTCTGACTACTTTTCACAAACATTTTTAAGTTGGATAGTGCAATATTTCAGCAAATCTGGATTCATCTCAATATCTTTTATTTTTAAATTAATTTTTAAATTATTTTTAAATTAATCAATTTTATTTTCTTCCTTAACCCATGTCTCGTGAAGAATGTTGGTTTTTTTTGAAGGTTGGTTGGGTTCCTCTGGCAGAAATAATGCTTTAGGGAAAACACAGTCTTTCCACCACTTTCTCAACTTGGCAAATGTTGGTTTCCAGTGCACTGTCCTAGTTTTGACAGACAATTGTCTGTAGACAAATTACTTTTTCTTTTAATATTGCATATGCGTGCAATATTTTTGAAGACACATGAAACCTCTACTAGATATTTATCTCTATTTTAATTAAAATATGACTCAGTAAGTTACTATGATCTAAAGCAGTGAAGTAAAAAGATCTCCCTCCTCCCAGGGATGAAGGAGGTGAATGCTGGCCTGGTCCCCCCCTTGCTCCATTATGCTCTAAGATACCTGGTTAAGTAATTCAGGGTGTTATTTTCCCTCAACAAAGTTACACATAAGTGAATAGGAGTGATATAACTTTCTCAGAACAGATGGAGATCTAAATCTGTACTGTAATAGATAAGATTTATTCTAGATACATTAGAAAAGGATACTTGAAGTCTGAGGGGGAAGACCCAGCTATGCTTCCTCTTCTTGAGCAAGGAGAATAGTGTTCCCCTGATGCCCCATGCCCACCCTGTGGGATCTGTAGCCACTGAGACTAGAATTCCCACTTCTTAGCCTTCTGGAAAAAGCCAATGGAGGAAAAATACTTTGGTATTCAGTGGATTTCCAGGACCAAGGAGGCTGGGAATGGAGCCTTGTTGCAAGATGATACAGGGGGGAAACCTTGAGAAGAGAAGATTCTATAGTGAGACAGGGCTCTGAGTGCAGGGAGCTGAGCCTGGGATGGTGGGTTGATGGGGGAAATAACATGAGCATCAGAATAAAATGCAATACTGAGAAGAAGGAATCTTGGATATGTGGAGCTCTTTTGTCCTTGTGCTCTTGGGTCTATGTCCTCTGGGTCTATGACTTTATATGCATTTAATGCTCTCCTTTCTCTGCACAACCTAGGGATTAGGTACTCACTCTGAGGTACCGAAAGGTGTAGCAACAGTTCCTTCTGGCAGTTGTGCTCAACTCCAAAGCAATCGACTCCTATAGAAGACAATGGGGAACTACTTGGGGAGGGGGGCACGGTTTGGGTAGCAGCAGACCATGATAACGGGTGAAATATAATCGCAGTGTAAGGAATCATTCTCAAGATCTGGCCCACAAAATCAGTACAAAAAACTAGTCACTAACTCATTTTCACTTGTCTAAATGTTTTCAGAAGAGGCTAAATATAATTAATGTAAGGTTTGATATATTTGCTTATTAATAAATGAATCCCCAACAAAACTCCAGCTTAATGTGTTACAAGTATCCATGGGGACGCAGGAAGGTCAGGGCAGGATTTATTCAGACGGGACTAGATTTGTTTTTATGTCACATCCTCTCTCTATCGGTCTATTACTTTTATGCTAGATTTCTGAGTCACACCAATCGATAGAATTAGCCTCTGCTTTCCCTCTGTGCCTTCATTTAAACATCAAGGTGAAATTCAAAGGCTTGCAGACTACTTGGGTCATTCAAAAGAGCACGGGACCTCTGGGAATTGTCTTTGTTTTTCCATCTCTGTATTGGTTTTCATTACCCAGATTTGGGCTGTGTGCTGCTCCTGCCCACACCCATTCAGGAACTGAGCACAGCACCTGCAAACAGTCCTGTAGTCAGGGACTAACGTGAGGGGACAAAAAACAGGTTTTATTTATTTATTTATTTATTTATTTTTCTGAACTATTTAATTGCAGTCCTGTGCAGGAACTCGTGAAGATGACCAGGGATTTTATAAAACCTTGTAGCCTCATTCAGCAACAGACTACTAATTAGTTCATTTACTTGGGTACTAAACTCATCTAAGAAGAGGAGTAGAACCTAATTAGAGAAATCTCAAAGGATATTAAACCCCAGTTCTTTAAAGTTACAGTTTTTTTAAAATCACAAATCCACAAAAGCATACATGCTTGCACACACAGGCTTGTGTGCACACACACACATACTGAAATCAACATCTATACGCACAGTGTACCCAAGTTATCTGATTAGAGCTGTTAATTCGAGAGGACATCAGTGACTGGTATGAAAGAAGGGAAAATAAACATGAACCCCATTTGCATTGAACCAAAGTATGATTTTATTTTTTCCTTCAGCATAAGCATCATTGAAAGATATGGTAGAAATTAGGGGGTATTCCAAAAAGAAAGAACGAGAGAGAGAAAGAGAGAAAGAGATTTTGGTGAGCTTTTCTTCCATTATTAGAATTTCTTTTCTTGTATTTTATGGGGCTTTGTGGGGACCTCTCATCTTGTTTAGGCTGATGCTTGTGTTTGGTAATCCTTTCATTTATTGGTGTAGTAGATATTTTCCCCACGGCAGGTATATTCTAGGCATTCCGCTGGGCACTTTGGGGAACACCCAGCAGCAGACCTGAATCCTATCATTCCAGGAACAGTTCATTCAACAAATGCTTAGTGATTATTTGTAAATGCAAATATCAATAAGTGATAATTCCTTTTAGCAAAAGAGAAATAGAACCATTATATATAAATATGCATATTAAGTTCATAGTTACTATATAGGCATTTTCAAATATCATGTATATTCTGTTACATATTTATATTTATACTATATTATATGTGTTAATATTAAACATATGTTTCATTCTATTATCTATTGTTCTACTTAATTATGTTCTCATTAACCTTCTATTTTATATATATAAAATATATAACATATTAATATATAACATATTTCATATAATATATACTATTTTATATATAAAATAGTTTATATTTTTTATATTTTATATTTATATTTTATATTTATATTTTAAAATTTTTATATATGTAAGATATATAACATATATTAAATATAATATGCTATTTAATGTAATATATGTTATTTAATACAATATATTAGAATATCTTAAATATACATAATTTAATACATATTATATATTATATGTGTAAATATATATATTATAGTTGCAGAAGGGAATGATCAGAAAGAAGTGAGAGATATGAACCTAGAGAGAATCAGAGTCTTTGTTAAGGAGGTGGCTCCTGGGCAAGGTCATGAGGGATAAGTGAGAAAATGTCAGACAAAGGGGAGAGGACATCAATTTCATGAAGAGAGGGAAAGAATGACAAATGATAAGTTCAGCAGGAATTAAAAAAATTCTGTGCTACACTGATGACAGCTTTTGAGGCAGGGATTGAAGAAGGCCACAATAACATAGACAACAACAATAGTAATAATGGTTGCTAACATTTATTGAGAACATCCTATGCAATGAGAAAAAGATGCTGCAGGTCCAGCAAATCCTTTCAATAACCTTTTGCAGAGTAATAGTGTTTAATGAGATGAGGTCCAATTCCACTTTTCCCTTACATGGCTCATGCTTTGGTGTCAAGTCTAAGAACTCATCCTGAAGATTTTCTGCCATTTTTTTTCCAAAAAATTCTATTGTTTTATATTTTACTAAATCTTTTTAAATCTAGGGTGGATTGTTGTTTGTTTGTTTTTCAGTACATTTCACTCAAACCTTTAGGATTTTTCTTAACTATTTGATTCCATTTGGCACCATATGTTAGTATACCAATTTCTCTCTCTCTCTCTCTATATATATATATATATATACATACACACACACACACACACATATATAT
>NW_022632230.1:0-14364 GCF_010015895.1 Lontra canadensis | reverse complement strand
TCTCAGAAATTAGAAATAGAGCACAAAAACTTTCCCATCCTCTCACAGACAAGTGCAGAGTGAGTGTGAGGATCCCCTTTCCCCCTCATACTATAATATACCAGAAGATATGCTGTTTCCAGAAATGGACCAGAGCACTCACAGGGCCTGGCACAACTTGCACGAGTCTTGAGCCAAGCATATCTGTTTGAGTTGCCCCTGACTTGAGTTAGCAGCAATGGTTGAGGCCAACCATTGCCTCAAATCCTGTGTGCATGGTACCTGTCAGGGTGCACATCTGCTCTGTGAGCACAGATCAGCTCTGAGGAACACAGACAGTCACCCTGGAAACCTAGAGTTGCCAGCAGCTATGGCTAGGAATGGTGAGGGGGAGTGAGAGGATGCCTTGATGATCTGCTCGTTGTGCTTGGAGGAAGGAAGAGGAGTCCCAAACACAACTTTCCCCATTTCTTCTACTCCCCCTCAAATGTTCTACTGTAACAAAGTGGTACATTGGGACGCCACAGGGCAGTCCTTGGAAGTCTCAGTGAAGGAGGATAGGAAGGCTGGGGGAGGGGCATAGAGTTTGCTCATAGCCGTAGGAAGCCACCCCGGCCCTCCCTGCTCTGTGTGGACTGAGGGGGACTCCTTGTTGCTGACGTTAAGGAACTGAACCAAAATCTATATCCAGACATTGGATCTGCCCAAAGTAGGGCCTGCAGAGACTTCTCTTCATGAACAGCGTGCAGGTGAATGGTCAGCAATTAACAGCCATCTCTGTAGCATGTCTTCGAGAATCTTGAAGAGATATTCAGAATCTTATTTTTTCCTGCTTCCCTAATACTTCTCCTTCCCTAATACTTCTCCTTCTCCCCAGTAGCCTCCTTGGGGGGCTTTCAAGAATTGCACTTTGTTTATTGTGGTGACTGTATTTGGAGCAAATTGTCACTGTGGTTTCCACAAAACACTTTGATAATGGCCCAGTATTGCACATCAGGCCTTTCCTAGCTGCCAGTAGCCATTCTGGAAACAGGTAGAGAAATCATCACAGCTCTGAGCAACGTCTTTCTCTGAAACATCACAACACTTGTTATATATATTCAAAATAAGAGCTACATGTGTGGAGAGAATGAATGCCAGCAAAAGATTCCCCCAGCTCCCCCTGCTATCTTAAAACAAAAGAAGCAGTGTGGATGGAGTCCCATGGGGTTTTCAGAGGCAATGAGACATCGGTGTTCAACTGAGTTAGAAAAGGAGAAGCATGGCTCATTCTAGAGCTTGGCCCTGTAGTCCTGCGTAGGTTGGTCAGACAGGGCCTGAATGCGGTGATAATAAATAAGCTGTTTCTACTATGGGGCTTCTAGAGAAAACGAATGTGTTGGCAGAAGCCACAGAACGTCCTCTGAGAGCAAGCTTCACTTCATATATGCTCACCACCCTAAACCTCATGTGCCAGTGACCTTCTCCTGAGGTCTCAGCATTGGAGGGAATCCTCGAAGGCTGCGATCACTCTTTGCGACCAGCCTCACCATGTTGTCTCTTCCCCTTTCCCCAGGAACACTCCATCCCCGGTGTCTCTCAACAACGTCTCTCCCATTAACGCAATGGGCAGCTGTAACAACGGCCCGGTCACCATCCCTCAGCGCATTCACCACATGGCCGCCAGCCATGTCAACATCACCAGCAATGTGTTACGGGGCTACGAACACTGGGACATGGCCGACAAACTGACAAGAGAGAACAAAGGTATGCTTACCCCCTCCGCCCACGCTCATTGGCCGTAGTAGGGTTAACGGTGCATAGAGGCACTTGAGTTTTCCATGGTGCCTTATCTTCCCGTCTCTCTGATTTCCAGGGTGTAGAGGAAAGAGAGGTTAACTCAGGGAGGACACAGTAACCAATTTTTTTTTTTTTTGCTGAGAGAGTGAACAAAGCCTGGGATTTTATTTTTTTCTCCTTCAAAGCTTAAACTAATCTGAGCTGTGAATATTGGCAAATGACCATTTCAGATTTGCCATCCATGGTAAGGATGGGCACCGAGAAACAGAGGTGAAGGAAAAAAAGAATCATTTGCAAATTAATTAAGATCCCGTTGGCCTCTGTGTGTCAACTTTAATTTTGGGGCTTTTTGTTTTGTTTTGTTTTTTGGGGTTTTTTTTCTTTTTCTGGAGAGTTGAGGTTGAACTGAGGGCCTACTACTTTCATTACAACTGTCGGCTCCAATGAGCACACGGTAATACAGCTTGTGTTCAGAAGCAAAGGCCAAAGCTCAGCAGATATTTTTCACACACTGACAGCTGGGATGAAGGATCAGGGTCCTGTTCGTGGTAACATATGGGGTTTGCTACAGAACCAATGCAGGGAGGACCCTGCTTCATCAGAGAGTGAGTCAGTGGTCTCTGGCAACTCCTGCCTCCATCTTGTGACCGTGGCTATTTCCTGGGTTCACAGAGAAGCCTCACTATGCTCATGAAGGAGGGATGCATGAACAGACTACACTCTTGCCCTGGCCATTCATTCGGCTTGGCTGATTCTGGCAAAGAGGGGCCCAGCAGTTTAGAGGAGCAGAACTGTCTGGCCAGGACAGGGATAGATGAGGCAGCAAATGATAGGGCAAATAGTACAGTATCTGCATGCAGAAATTGTGGCCTGATTTCTTCCCAGTTACCAGTGTAACTGATATGTGCAAATAACCCCAGGGGTCAGGGTAAGTTTATAGCCAGGCTGTGGGTTGAAGTCTCAGGTGATGGAATGTGCTCTGATAGCCACAGAATCCTGGAGTCATATAGATATGTAATATGGAGTAAGAAAATAAATATTTGCTGGTAACTGGGAAGGGTGCTGATTTTGAAGCCTGATCATTTAAGTTGGAGTGCTGGGCAACCTCAAGAAAATTACTTAAATCTCTGAGCCGCTTCCTAGCTTCCATTTCTGTAATGGATATAGTAATGTATGTTGCCTCATTTGTCTCTGTTTTGTAGATACGTGAGGTGAGATTAAGAAACTCACCTCCGACATCACAGCTCTTAACGCTAGAAGCAGGAATTGACTCTAGAACTCTAAACCACTAGCTACACTGCCCATTTAGAGAGCGAGATTCATAAGAGGTCCTGAGAGAACTTCACTGAGCTCCTGCCCTCAGTTACCTGAGTGATGGGCAATTCTTCACTTCTCTACTTCTCTAAGCTTCTGAAAATCCAAGGACAACTGGCCCAGATGGCCAGGTCCATCCAAAAGTTCTAGAATTGCAAGTGAAAGGATAAGCATCTTAAGACTTGCCTAGCTTGTGGGCCTCCACTCTTCTCTTTTATTTTGTATTGGTAACTGGAGGGCAGTTCAATATTTATGGATTTCCATCATAATTGCATCCATTTGCAGAATCTGTTAAGGTAATTCCTTCAAAATTAACCACAGAACTTTCCAGGAGCCATGTGCTGGCTGTGCTGATATCCAAGGGAAAAGGAGCTAATCTTATCTTCAGCACAGTGTGTCAGGAGTTGTTAAGTTCCCCACCTAATAATCAGAACAGCTCTGCAGTCTGCTTAGAGTCAGAGAGACTTCCCCATCTGTCTGGTCCACCTAGAGCTGGGAAGTGCAGAGCTTCCCTCTTGACTGGGGACAACCATGTTCTTGCACTCCCCCACCCTGCTCCATACCTGCACACCCGTGCAGCTTCAGGCAGAGGACTCTGGTCCTAAACTCAGCCAATGAGGGTAACGCTGCCCCCTGGCCTTTCGTCTAGAAGCCTTATCCCCTACCTCCCCAGCTTCTTACTCAAAGCTGCTCTTTAGAAGTGTGATCTGGGGATGCCTGGGTGGCTCAGTCATTAGGCGTTGGCCTTCAGCTCAGGTCATGATTCCAGGGACCTGGGATTGAGCCCCACATGAGACTCCCTGCTCAGTGAAGAGCCTGCTTCTCCCCCTGCCTCTCCTTCCCCCCCTGCCTCTCCTTCCTGCTTATGATTTCTCCCTCTTTCTCTTATGCTCTCTCTTTCAAATACATTAATAAAATCTTTAGACAAACAAAAATTAAATAAAAAATGTTTAAAATTTAAATACTTTTTAAAAAATGGCAACCTGGATCTCTAGTTAGGAATGACACATCAGGTTGTGCACAAAACACCCAGGGCGGGCCTCCTGGCTCACGGGCGGCTCACGTTCATTCAGCAGCACCGAGGTCCTTTAGCATTCCCCTTAATATTGGGTCACATAAGAAACTATTTCAGGTGCCCCAAATAATTTACTCCTTTATCAGCAGAAATTACTTTTATTGCATAGTATAGGTTTAAAAGTATCACATAATCAAATGAAGTCAATACCTAGAGAAGGAGCCCGTATGTTATACACTGTTTCAGGCAATACCATCTGCGGGTCAGTCAAGCACACGGAACATCCCAGCCCCTTTAAGGTAGACTTCAGTACACACCGTCCCCACTGCTGCCAGGTTCCTCATCGCCAACTGGAACAGACGGGATGTCCTCACAGTTCGGGCTCCCTCCTCTGTTGGGAGCTGACAAAGAGGACGCCCAAGAGCCCTCCCATAACCAAGATCAATGCAATGGTGGACAAATAAATGCAGATATGAAAAGGGGATGCCTAGATACTTTTCTAGACATCACATAGTCTTTTCCACATACCCCGTCCCCAATCCAAAGCAGACTGTCCCAAACCCCAGCTCCAGTGGTCAGCAGTGTGGCCTCAGCACTGCCCCTTCTCCAAATCAGCTAGAGGGGAATCAGCCTGGGTAGCATTTTCATCCATGTCCTTCGCAGCGCGGAGGGAGCTGTTCACGACAGATATTTGCAGGTCATTTCCCTTCCCTAAAGGAATTGGTAATAAGACTTACTGAGTCAGATGTCTTCTAGATGTTTATTTAGCGTTAGCTGCTGATGGCTGTAGTTGCTGTCCAGGTTCACTGGCTATATCTGCAACATGCCAAGAAAAATCCGTAAACTCAGTTCATTTAGACAAATGGAAAAGAGAATACTTTCAATTCAGTAACACATGGAATGGCAAACGGCCTAATGTCCTATTGACCATGGCTCCCTACCATTTTGTGTATCTGAAAGTCTTTCTAAATATTAATTTATAATATTTAAAAATACAAATTCTCTAATGTTAAAATATATTTAAATACATTTTATTTTAGGTATGTAATTTATGTGTATATTTTAAAATATATGTGTTATATATCTTTATTATATGAACATAGACAATACATTTTTATATATAATGTTGTGATGTGTGTGTGCATGCATGCACACACAGAACTCACAAACCTCCACAGGATTATAATGTACTTATAGAATCCACTCTTGCAAAGAATATATAGCGATTTGCAAAAACTTACTATGAATCAACAGATTTACATTGATTTGTGGTTTATGAATCACAGTAACACAAGCATTACTTATGCTGCAGAATTTTTGGATCTACGTAAAGATTAAAATAATCATGCCTCCTATACATATGGAGATTTGGTCCCCTAGCACCTGGTCTATAAGTTTTTGTGGAATGAGTGAATAAACAATGAAAATTTTCCCAATGTCCACATGGTTGTGTTATCACGTGAAGGCAGCTGAAGCAATCTGGCATGGATTTCTGTGATGATATTCAAAGGCCCGACCAAGGTCTGCTCTGATTTTCAGAATTCTTCGGCGATCTGGACACACTGATGGGGCCCCTGACCCAGCACAGCAGCATGACCAACCTCGTTCGCTACGTTCGCCAGGGACTGTGTTGGCTGCGCATCGATGCCCATTTGTTGTAGTGGGGGCCCCCATCTCCAGCACCACCACCCATCACTCTACCTCTACCAGAGCACCAATGGTCACTGGTGGAACTCCACTCACTTGGGAAAGTTCTCTTTGCTTATGTTTGTTTTTACGCTTCTTTTGATATCTGTGAAAAACAGAAGTCATTGTAAGTGGACACTACAACTTGAGAGCAGTTTGTTTTATTACTTAGTCATTTTTCAGTATTTTATATGCATTTCTCAGATCCCACCATCCTTTTGTGCTTGATACAATGATACAGTCCCTACAGTATTGTTTTAAGCCCACACTACCCAAAACAAAAAATGGGAAGTACTTGTGATGATAACATTTTCCTGAGAAATGAAATGTCTTACATATATATATATATATATATATATATATATATATATATATATATTTAGACTCAAAGGACCTACAAAGATTCAAATTTTCCACAAAAGCTATTCCCCAGACTGTACTCTTATGTCCAGAAAAAAAAACGTATTTCAGAATCCATTGTTAAAATTTTGTGGTTCCCACAGACTCAGTCTCCAGGTGAGAATTTTCATTGTCAACCCACTGGTTAGATGTTGTAGCCACATCATAAAATCAAGAGTATTAAGAAAATAAACAAGCATAGCAATGCCACTCTCAAACCAATACTACATACAACCAGAAGTCTTTCTTGCTGGCATCCCTTCCCTGATGCCCTATTTTTAAAATGTTAATGAGATGAAGTGGCAACATTTATTTTGACAACTTTAAGGCATCAGCTGGCATTAAATATTTTTGAACTCCCTGATCTGAAGCATAAATCCTCACCTGGGATTCTCTTTGTGTAAAACTCTCCTTCTGAGGGGCAGTTAAATGGGTGTACACCCTAGGAGCCAAAATACTGCACTCCAGTTTTAGAGATGAGAGATTAGAAGTCTGGAAATGTCCAAGGAACTCATACCTCTGCCTCTTTTGCAGCTGGTAGGCAGGTCCATTGCTGGAAGGATATTTTTATTGTATTTTGCTCAAATCTCAGAAAACAAATTCAAGTTATCACTACCTAGTAGTTAAAATATACAGTTTACTTCTAATTATAATCCACATTTCCACATTTTCTAGTTCACAGTGTTTCTCCTCCTCCTCCTCCCCCTCCTCCTTCTCCTACTACTACCCTTCTTCTTCTTCTTCTTCTTCTTCTTCTTCTTCTTCTTCTTCTTCCTCCTCCTCCTCCTCCTCCTCCTCCTCCTCCTCCTCCCCCCCCATCCTCCTCCCCCTCCTCTTCCTCCCCTTCTTCTTCTTTCTCCTTCTCCCCCATCCTCCTCCCCTCCTCTTCCCTTCTTCTTCTTCTTCTTCTTCTTCCTCTTCTTCTTCTTCTTATTATTATTATCATTATCATTATTATTATTATCATCCTCCTACTTCCTCTCTTCTTCTTCTTCTTTCTTTTTCTTCTTCTTCTTCTTCTTCTTCTTCTTCTTCTTCTTCTTCTTCTTCTCCTCCTCCTCCTCCTCCTCCTCCTCCTCCTCTTCCTCCTCCTTCCCCTTCCCCTTCCCCTTCTCCTCCTCCTCCTCCTCTTCCTCCTTCTTCTTCTTCTCCTCTTTCTTCTTCTTCTTTCTCTTTTCTTTGATCTTTCTTTGTCTTTTTGGGGGCTCATTAACTTTTGACAAATACTGAAATCAGTGATGTTATTCCAGTCTATATTAGCATGAATCATTTCCATGAACTTTCCAGAGAAAACCCCAACCTCTCTAAGTAGTGGTTATCCCTTTAACTAAAAATAATTCTTGAGGTAACACTTCACTCTAGGGTGATTTGAAAGAGCCCTGAAGTTTGGGAACAGCTCACCTAATTCGGAGATATTTCCACATCATTTGTAACTATCCTCACCCTTTTTGATCCTCCACATTCATTTTATGTCCCCAAACATCACCATGTAAATATCATCTTTGGTGTTCCATCTCACCAGAAGAATCCCCCACCTGTAGTCAACACTTGTCATACGTTAGTTCTTTAAGATTACCTGCTGGTATATGATTCCATGTCACCTTGATTCTGTTGAGTTTATTGAATTCTGTTCACTGAGTGATGACCAGACAAATAATAGACATATGCACATGAAAGGTGCAAACTTGTGTGATTCTCAAACCAGTCATGCAAGTCTGTGATAGGAACAGCAAGGGATCACCCTGCACTCTCATCGTTGAGGTTAGATACATTCCCAGTTGCAAAAGTGCCAGACTCGAGCTCTGCTCTGGTCATCTTTGAGTTCAAGACCCTTTATTTTATAATGAAGTTGTGGAAGTTGTACTCCAATGGCTGAGGCCATGTGGTCAGGAGACACAGCAGCTGAACCTAGCACTCTCTATGCTCCCGGTGTGGTTGAGCTTTATATTTTCAGTCTTTGCAACAACACACACACACACATGCAGATGTGCACACAGACAAATGAAACTGGAGAGAATCTTCTCTGAGCCTCTTAAAGGGGGAAAATGGTAATATGAAAGACTCCAAACACCTAAGGTGTGTGTCACATATAAAAATTAAGCTGATGGCTTTGTAGTGACTCAAGTTCTCTCTTCACTTTTCCATGGCTTAGCAGGTAGAGCACCTAACTATTACTGCATAATGAAGCCCACTGGCTTGACTTGTAAATTCAATCTAAACCATGATCCTAGACCATCACGGATTTAGGGGTAGATTCTTGAAATTCAGTCTCCAGAAACTAGACACTTGAATGTTAGGGGCAGTTTCCAAAAGAAACCAGCATCTTGCCTCGTGGATGAAAGGCCCATAGCTCTAGTTTCAGCGAGTCCTTTTATCTACTTTACATACAACAGGGAGGCAGCAGAGAATCCTGCTGCCTGATGTCACCTCCAGTGGCTGACCATACAGCGTGTGCCAAATCAGCAGCACGATGATCACATCTGACAGTTGAATCCAGGATCATCAGCTGATTATTTAGCAGACTCATTTGTAAAGCAGCTTAGAGGCCAATAAAACACGGAGGAGGAATGGCCTTCCTATCCCCGGAGATGAGACAGTCTTTGGTTTCACGCTTAAGGATTGTTGCTGTTTTCTAGGCACTGTATCCATCACATTGTGGATGGTGATGTGTGTCATAGGTGTGTGCCTATGTGAGGGATGGAGATATTTTGCCAAGTAAATCTCTTCAGTGTACCAGTTTGTGGGAGGGATGTAGGATGTGTGGATGGCAGTGAGAGATCCTGCCTGGAGACCTTGACGGAGGCTTGGTGAGACACATCTCAATGAGCACACAGAGATAGGGGAATGGACAGAGTAATGGGAAGCTCCACCTGAGCAAGTACACAGAAGGATGGCAGCCACCACTATGCCTTCCTTTGTCACCCAAGCTCCAAACACAGAGAGTTTGACAAGTTCGTGTTAGGATGTTGGCTGGGCTTTGTATTTTTAATTAACTTTGGATTTTTTAGTGGTTTTGTCATATTACTGTCTGAGTTTGGTAGGTAGAATTAATTTGAAAAGAGTATACTAGTGTGGTCCTCAGGGTAGAATTTAGCCGTAAGCATGTTGTTAGCCAGCCTGTAGACTGTTAATTACTTAATAATCTCATTGGGAAAATACTTGTAGTTTTATATTTGGATGACATAATTGGGAAAGCAGATTAGCTGCTGCTAACTTTTAAAAGACTTGAGGTTGACATAAAAAATTTCAAATCTTCAGTCAATAACCAAGTTGCTAAATTGGAAACCATTGGCTAAAATGTGTTTTGTTGAGTTTCCAAATGTACGGATTTGCATTTGGACATTGCGCCACTAAATGCATTGGAAAGATACTTGCTCTGTCATATCTTTCCCAAAGCTGTCTGATTTGGAGTTCATTTTATTCAAATTTGCATCCTGGAGGTTGAAGTTGGAGTATGAAGTTGGAAAGCTTTTTTGAAGGCAGAATCAATTGAGCTGTGAGGGCTCCCCCCTCACATACTTCTCATCAGACATGATAACATTCACCTGCGTGAGCTGGCAGGTGCAAGAACCAAACTGGATCACTGGGTAGGACTACTCAGTTAAGGCAAATGAACTCTTGCTTAGAGAAGCATCACTATCCCCATTGAGAAACTGTGTGGCGAGACAGTGTAGCTACACAATATCAAATGAATGGGTTGATTAAGTGCCCCCCAAATCAATTCTGTGGGGGTCAGCTGTTGAGCCAGTTGTCACTGCTCGGTTATGCAACTGGCAAACTAAACTCCTCTTCGTTGTTATGGTTGTTGTTGTTGTTGCTATTGTTGTTGTTGTTGCCGTTGTTTGTCATTTCCACCCGCACAGCCTTATTCCCATAATTAAACCCTGATTCATTTTCTCTTTGGTGTTAGCAAACTCCAACAGCAGAGATGGCATCTGTGTATTGATAACTGGCATTTACCCTGGCAGGAGGCTAATCGGATAGGCTGGTCTCAGACGTTAATCTTACCATCTGATATTTTCAGTGAAAAAGAAAGTAATTCCCTTTCCATTCTCCTCCTTGCAAATCTAGAAGCCCTCTTTACCAAGAGCATCACATTTTCCTCTGTAATCCATTGACTCAAAGAAAATTGCATTGTGGGGAGGGCGGAGGGGTATGGGGTGGTGGGGGGGGGGGAGGGTAGGGAAGTCCTTCCAGGCCAGGCTGCAGTTCTTGTCCCTTTCTGCTTCTGACATGAGATGTTAATGAATCATTCATCAGGCTCACATTGGGTTAGGGGACACCGAACTGCTTTTCCAATCCATGATCAATCATCGTTCTTCTAAGAGATTGGAGCTTTGCTGTTTCATTAACTGTGCAGTGTAGACTAATGGTGTTTAATAAAAATCATTCAAAATTTCAAACTCTTTGCCAGTGACCTTTTTGCTTTGTCTTAGACTTTGAGGAGGGAAGGGGGATGCAAAGGAAGCCTGCTCTCAGGCGCCTGGCAGCATGCTGCGGTGGCAAACCCAGTGGCTGCCAGCACTTGCTGGTGAGTGGTGGCAGCGTGCGGAATGCCACAGTGGATGCTTCCAGCCGGGGGTAGCTTATTTTTACTGAGGGACTCATTGTTCTCCAACCTGTGCAGCAGGAAGCCAGCTGCCATATTCAGAGTTTAATAAGAATTATAAATGCTTTACCGACTTGGTTTTGGCCCACACCCCTCACGGGGCTACCAAATAGGAGAAGTATCTCTAAGAGGAGAACCCGGGAGTGACAGCGGTAGCCCGATACACTCCAGGTGCTTCGGCCTTCTGTGAACTCGGAGGCGGAGGACCTCCAGGCAGGAGGCAGAATTGAAGAGACTCCCAAATAGGCTGAGTTGGTGCTGCATTGCCCAGATTGAGCTTCTCCTTTGGTCAGTCTGGCATGCAACCAATGGGGTACTGGTAAAATGTTTAATAGCCAGCTCTCTAAGAATAGAAACCTCCTGACTTGTAGGGTTTGCCAATTTCCATAGTGTAAATCTCCCCACCGTGGCTGATGTCAAGCCACTGACTATGATGTCACAGTTCACAGAGTTGGAAAGAGATGCACACAAAATTGGGAATCCAAGCAAGACAACTCCAACACACTGCCAAAGGCAGTCATCCAAGGAGGGTTCTGATTTCACATTTATTTTCATGGGGACACACACTTGCAAGCACACAGCTGTGCACACATGCATACACTTGTGTGACAAGCTGTTTCATCACTTTCAAATGTGAATTGATCCTCTATGATGTAGGTAGTTTGTGATTTGGCCCAAGATGTATGGATTTTAAGTGGGAGAGCTAAGAAGAATGGCCTCTTGAGACCAAAGCACAGACAAATGGGAGTGGGGGGAGTGGGGGGGGGTCATCACATCTCAAAGGAAAAACAGCAGTGAGATCAGCTCTTAGAAAACCCACATAGTTGGTTGAAAATAGGATTGGTGAGTGTTCTTTTATAATTATTATTTTGTAAATGTCCAACTGGTATTTCTTTTTTTTTCCAACTGGTATTTCTAACTTGTAAGTGTAACTTGAATAAATTATTTACTCTTCATCCTTCTGATGACAACCTCTGTGTAGTTAGGAAACATTAGGGCCTCTATGGAGAATAGAACAAACCAAAATGCATTGTGTTTTCTTGTGATATGGAAACTCAGTATTTCTCCCACCTCCTTCTTGTTGTTCAGAGGATTTTTACTTTAGTTATTAGAGATCAAAGTTACGTGTTTAACATGTGTTTTTAGTTAAAAGTGTCTACTTACTGTCCTAGCTCTGAATTCAAACCAGAATGTCTTCCATATCAATTACATGACTAATATTCAGAACTGATCATCCAAACCAAAATAATTCCCTTTTCTACTCAATATAAGGAAAACCAGAGTCACTAACAAGAAGGCATAAATCTCAGTATACTTTTTTAAGAGAGTGAGGTTTTCATTAAACACACACACACACTCACACACACACACGTGCTCACACATGCGCAACTTTTTTTTCCTAGGCCTCCTCATTATAAATCATCCTGAGAGTAGAATAGAACGTCTCAAAGGACCCATTCTCTTGGTCCTGTGCATCTTCTGCAGTGAATAAGAGATCTATATCTGTAAAGGTTGAAGAACTTGCCCTATGATCTTATTATTCTTTAAACATTTCCATGTTCTGCCTGAGCCCACGCTCATGGTTGAATGTTAGCCCTGAAGGAGACCCATATCCTACTCTTTCTTTCTGGCCTTTCTCTCTTTTACCTTTGTGGTTCCTTCTGCGGCCAGTACACTAACAGGGTGGCAGGGAGTCTTCTGTCCACTCATGGTATTCAGGCAATGTTTGTCCTACTGAAGAATGGTAACATCTGGGGCTGGTCTAATTGACATTGCACTCACACAGGGACTCGGAGTCCTTGTAGACAATGGACCGGTTTGCATGGATACAGAGAGTGAGAAAGACGTTCATCATCATCTGGTGATTGCCTATTTCAAAACCATCCTCCTTAAACAATCATATTCACCCACAAATATTACAAATGAGATCAATTCTGTCTCAAGACAATTTGTCAAATAGTTTTCTTCCTGGATGATTCGAGACTCTGGATATTCTAGAAAGAGAAATGCCTGAGATGAAATCCCTCACATTTATTCAGTTCTACAAATTGCTGTTTTTATTCTGGAGACTGATATCATGTTGTCTTCAGATAAAATTAATACATAAGTGAGCCCAGTTTCAATACCATGCTCATAGTGTTCCTTGGGATCAGTAGATCCCTAAAACTCTTCCCCTTGACACACTTGGTTAGTTGAGGGACATTCCCTTCAGAGCCTCCAAAGAAAAGTCTGGTTTCATTTCTGGTTTTGTGGTTGTGGTTGTGGCTGTGGTTGTGACCTATTTCTCTCCCTCTATCTCTCACCCTCACTCACTTGCTTTGACTCTGGCTGTCGCTTTCCTGCTCGGGCTCTTTCGCTCTCTAAACAAATGAATAGTTGAGTTAAACATGAGCTTTTGAATTGTACTTGTTCATGCTTTTAAGACATAACAGATTAATAAAAATAGATGTGTTATAATTTAAAACATACCACCTGGAAAGGCATATTGTATTGTGAAACCATGAAATTAGAAATATTAGTCTGTTGAAACCATTTGTCCAATTGTAGAACTTTGTGGAGTGCTGGTTTGACCTTTATGATGTAATTTTGGAGCAAGTGGAGTGGTTGCAGGCAGATGAGACAGTTTACATTCAGGAATTTGCAATGAACTTTAGTTGGAGGCCTGGCAAAGGCAAACATATTCAGATGTTGCTCTAACCATTATAAAAATGAAGAATGAATTTCTGTTCTAGAAATTTCTCAGAATCTTTCCATCAAGAATTTTTTTTACATTCATCTTTTTTCTTTTTTCAATTCTCCTTTTCTTTTATTTTTTTGAAGCTGTTTATTATTATTGACTGAAGAAATATTTTGATTGTACTGTTACTCTGTTCTCCTCCCTCTCTGTCTGTTTCTCTCTCTCCTCTCTTTCTCTCTGTGTCTTTCTCTCCATCTAACTATTGAAATCTGGAGTCATTTGTTAAACTGCATCAGGTCTCAGAGGATATTATAAAAGTGCCCCACTGCAAGAAGTACCTCTGTCTTATCCTTTGTCAATGTGGGGCATGGAAGGGCCCAATGAACATGGAGTGTTCCTCTTTGAAATCCCATCAAAATTTGTTTAGATCTTGATTTCATTCCTGGCCTACAGAGCAATCTAATGCAGATTTACCAAAGACTCCACCTGTTTTTCCAGTAAGCCACTTGACTGAGACTTGAAAAATACACCTGAGAGTTGCCAGGGGTGTCTGCCTGGTCTACAGTATGTGTTTGCTTTGAATTTAGGACACCCATTCATGTATTGTGTGCTCATGTGAAGTATTTCCTAGCATTCTCATTAGCCTGTATATAAGAACCAGAAAGATAATCCAACATGATGTAAATGAAGATGTGACTCTATAAACCTTTCCCTTGTTCTTCAAAAGAGAAGACATTTTCATGCATATTGTAAACAGAAACTTTGTATATTTAAGTGTCATGGAAAATATGTATTGAGTAACCAGGATACAAATGGGAATTGAATTATCATCATCAGCTTTATTGTGTGTGTGTTTGGCGGGGGGTTGTTGGCCAACACCATGACCCAGGACCATTGTGGCAAGCC
>NW_022632229.1:0-14382 GCF_010015895.1 Lontra canadensis | reverse complement strand
GAGACCCCAGCAACACTAACTGCAGGAACCTGCTTCCCACAGGAGGACTCGCTCTGGCCCACACGAAACCTATATGGTCCCTCAGTGATGTGTGAGTTCAGCACACAAAGTGGAGATGTGTGGGGTGATGTCCCATGGCCATGTTTACATACCTCATGTGACCATTCCTAGGGAATGTGGCCATTTTAATCCGCAGATTCTAAGTTTGGTTCCTTAAATAGCTCTATACACATCAGATACACCCTTGTAAATCAGCAAGAATCCTATTTAACTTCCTTAGGAAAAGGTAAGCAAAAAGGGAAAAGTTCCTCCCTTACCCTTCAAGGTACTAAGAAGTAAGTTTACCTGAGACATTGAATGTGCATCAATAACCAATATTGAAATCGAGGCCGTTACAGAAATATAAAGGATGAAGGCAGACAGTTTTTATGCATTTTAGACAAGGAGAAATACATCTCTGAGGGCTGTTTGGGAGCTTTAATTTGGAGGGAGTTCTAAGCAGAGTTTAGAACCTCTGTTTTAAAGTCCCTGGTGAGAAGGATATCTTTTTACTTCTTAGCACAGGCAGTGCCTTTTACATATGGGAGGTTGGTTTCCTGCTGTCAGAAAGACAGAGGAGGATTTGAGTGTCCTTGCACCAGGTGCTTTTCAAGTAGCTTCAAGTCAAAATAATCAGTGTGCCACAGTGGTCCATTTTGGGCAATGTGACTTTGGTGTCTATGGGTACCATGGTTTCTCTCAGCATTGCTCATTACTCAGTGCCTGTTTCAGTAGAAAGCTAAACATATGATTGTTAGAAATACAAACGGGCACCCAGGTGGTTCAGTCGGTTCAGTGTCTAACTCTTGATATCAGCTCAGGTCATGAGCTGAGGGGCATGGGAACGAGCCTCAGTTCTGCCTCCATGTTCAGTGTAGTGTCTGCTTGGGATTCCCTCTCCCTCCTCCCATCACCCCTGCTATAAATAAATATATATATGTGAAAGAAATAAAAAATAAACACTGTGATCTTACCTGAAACTAATACAATGCTGTATGTTATGTGTAGTGGAATTTTTAAAGAATTATTTTCAGGGATCCCTGGGTGACTCGTTTGTTGAAGTGTCAGCCTTTGGCTCAGGTCAGGAACCCAGGGTCCTGGGATAACCCATGTCCTGCTCCCTGCTTGGTGGTGAGTCTGCTCCTCCCTCTCACTCGCCCTTCCTCCAAAACCACTCCTGCGGGAGAGACAAGTGTGGATGAGGGAAGAAAGGGCCCGCTTCCTGAGGGGCGAGCACGCGGCCTGAGGAGTTGGCCTCTGCGTCCTACACGCCTGGCGTCGTACGTGGGGAAGCCGTCTGTTAACTCAGAGAGTGTGTGAACCCCTGAGGTAAAGTCCCTCTGCGTCCCTGTGAGAAAGAAGTCAGTGTGGGATGCCAACACCGTCCCCACACAAGTCGCGCCACGGAGAAGGATGCCTTCTCAACCCTGAGCCTGCACAATGCGATAAAAAACCAGAGACTTACCTCCAAGAAACAAGCCTGAAGCTGAGCTGCCTTTCGGGTGCAGGCCTCCCTGGCAAAGAGAGAAAGAGTAGTGGCCCTGAGTTTGTGTGGAAGCCTGGGGAAGCTTCCCAGCCCTCGGGTCGGAGGACATCCGTGAAGGTGCCCATTCCTTCCGCCTCACAGAAGGCCCTCACAGGGGCGTCGAATCATCTCTTGCTTCTACCATGACCTTGGGACCCAAAGCACATATGCACTGCAGAACTGCGAGCGTGGGAGTACTGACAGCAGCCCCATTTCTCTCAGCCTGACTGTCCCCACGGTGGGCCGCATAGGATCAAGTGTTAGGAAAGCACCATGCTGCAATAGCCGTCTCCAAGAGAGGACAGGACGGCGACGCCCTCCTTGGGGCACACTATCTTGGAGGCACCCTGAGGAGGAAGACCTAATCGAAACAGAAGGGGCGGCAAGTTTGAGCGGGCAGAGGGGTGGAAGTGCAAAGCAAGTGCCACAGGAGTACTTAGAGTTGACGATGTTTCCTCGCACAGCACACTCAGTCCCAGGATGAGACAAGCAGTCATGACACACAGAAGCACAAAGCGAGGCTCCAAGGCCTCAGCTCCATGAACAAGCTACACGGAGGTCCATTCAGCTCCATTTTCCCCTAATGCCAGAGAGCCTACTCTCACACTCTAGCGAACATAGACACACCCCGAGGGATATGGCTCCCTTCCAGGGAACTGTGGGTGCCGCCAGCACCTCTGGTGGGACAGCATGTTTCAGGGAGACAGTCATTTTGCACAGGGGCCACAAAGCCAAACGAGCCAGCTGGGCCCTGAATTCAGAGCAACAACATTCTCCAGAAAAGCATCCTCCCCGAAGAGCGTTGGCAAATAGAGAAGCGTGGATGAGAGAGGAAGCTGCCGGCTTCCTGAGGGGCGAGAACGTTGGCTGAGGGGCCGGGCTCTGCCTCCTTAGTGCCTGGAAATGTAGGAGGGAAAGAGGCCTGCTAATGGAGAGTGTATGTGAAGGCCTGAGGTAAAGTCCCTTTGCGACACTGTGAGAAAGAAGTCAGTGTGGGAAGCCAAAACTTTCCGCGCACACTTCGCGCCAAGAGGAAGGATGCCTTTTCAAACCTGATCCTGCCCAACACGAGAGGGATCCAGAGCCTTACCTCTAAGAAACAAGCCGGAAGCCGAGCTGCCTTTCGCGTGCAGGCCTCCGTGGTGAAGACAGAAAAGGTCGCGTGCGCCAGCTAGTGCAGAAGCCTGAGGAAGCTTCCCGGCCATTGGGGCGGAGGACATCCGTGAAGGCACCCATTCCCTGGGCCTCACAGAAGACCCTCACAGGGGCATCAAACAGGCTCTTGATGCTACCCTGACCGCGGGAACCACAGCACAATACACACTGCAGGACTGCAAGCGCGGGAGTATTTCTGACCACAGCCCCGTTTCTCGCAGCATGACCGTCAACTTCGGTGGGCCCTCTGGAACAAACATTAGGTAAGTACTGTGCTGCATACCCGACTTGCGGCAGGACAGGATGATGACTCCCCCCTTGCGGCACACATCCTTGGAGGTGCCCTGAGCAGGGAGGCCTACACGAAACGCCTTTGGAGACTGGTTTGGGTTGGTGGGAGGTGGCGGGGCACAAGCAAGGGCCATGGGAGTACTTCAAGACAATGAGTTGCCCCGCAGGCCACACTCAGTTCCACGAAGAGAAGCAGTCGTGATACCCAGAAGCACAGAGCAAGGCGCCAACACAAAGTTCCATGAACAAGCTTAACAGAGGAGGTCCAGTCAGCTCCGGTTTCGCCTAAAACCAGAAAGCCTTCTCTCCACGGCTGGCGATCGTCCACACACCCCGAGGGCTTTAACGACCACCCCAGGGATGGGTGGGTGCCGCCAGCACCTCTGGTGGGACAGCGTGTTTCAGGGAGACAGACTCATTTCGCACAGGGGCTGGGAAGCCAAATGAGCCAGCGGCGCCCTGAATTCAGAGGAATACCATTCTCTGGGAAAATCGTCCTCCCTGAACAGAGTCCGGTAAGAGAGAAGAGTGGATGAGCGAGGCAGCGGCCAGCTTCCTGAGGCGCGAGCGCCCGGGCTGAGGGTCCGCTCTCTGCCGCCTTAGTGCCTGGCGTTAAACGTTGGGAAGTGGTCAGCTAACTCAGCATGTGTGTGAACGCCTGAGGTAAAGTCCCCCTGTATCCATGCGAGAAAGAGTCAGTGTGGGATGCCAACACCTTCCCCGCTCACATGGCGTCAAGGAGAAGGATGCCTTTTTAAACCTGAGCCTGCACAATGCGACGGAGTACCAGAGCCTTACCTCCAAGAAACCAACCTGAAGTTGAGCTGCCTTTCGCGTGCAGGCTTCCCTGGAGAAGAGAGAAAGAGTCGCGCCCACAAGTTAGTGTGGAAGCCTGAGGAAGCTTCCCGGCCCTCGGGTCAGAGGACAGCCGAGAAGGCGTCCATTCCTTGGCCTCTCATGGTCGTTGAACAGGCTCTTGCTTCTACTCTGACCCCGGGACCACAGCACAATACACACTGCAGCACTGCAAGTGCGGGAGTACTTATGACAGCAGCCTCGTTTCTCGCAGCGTGACCATCGCTTTTTACAGTGCCCCACTGGAGCAAACCTTAGGAAAGCACTGTGCCACATACCCGTCTCAAGGAGAACACAGGTAGGCAACACCCTCCTTGGGGAACACATGCTAGGGGGCGCCCTGAGCTGGGAGGAATGCCCGAAAAGTGGGGGACGACAAGGTTGGTCTCCGGGGAGGTGGCAAAGCACAAACAAGTGCCACGGGAGTACTTCCAGACGACAAAGTTGCCCGGACGCCACACTCAGACGCGTGAATGAGAAGCAGTCGTGACACCCAGAAGTACAGAGCAAGGCTGCAACGCCTCAGCTCCAAGATGAGCTTCACAGAAAGGCCCAGTCAGCTCTGGTTTCGGGTAAAGCAGGAAAGCCTTCTCTCAGCGGATGGCGATCGACCACACACCCCGAGGGCTTTAGCCACCACCCCATGGACTTGTGGGTGCCACCGCACCTCTGGTAGGACAGCGTGTTTCAGAGAGACAGAGTCGTTTTGCACAGGGGCTGGGAAGCCAAATGAGCCAGCGGCGCCCTGAATTCAGAGCAATACCATTCTCTGGGAATATCGTCCACCCTGAGCAGAGTCCGGGAAGAGAGAAGAGTGGATGAGAGAGGCAGCGGCCAGCTTCCTGAGGGGCAAGCGCCCAGGCTGAGGGTCCGCTCTCTGCCGCCTTAGTGCCTGGCCTTGAACGTGGGGAAGCGGTCTGCTAACTCAACGTGTGTGTGAACGGCTGAAGTAAAGTCCCTCTGCGTCTATGCGAGAAAGAAGTCAGTGTGGGATGCCAACACCTTCCCCGCACACATGGCGCCAAGGAGAAGGATGCCTTTTCAAACCTGAGCCTGCACAACTCGGGAGAGAACCAGAGCCTTACCTCCAAGAAACCAACCTGAAGTTGAGATGCCTTTCCCGTGCAGGCTTCCCTGGCGAAGAGAGAAAGAGTCCCGCCCACAAGTTTGTGTAGAATCCTGAGGAAGCTTCCCGGACCTCGGTTCAGAGGACATCCGTGAAGGCATCCATTCCCTGGCCTCACAGAAGCCCCTCACAGGGACGTCGAATAGGCTCTTGCTGCTACCCTGACCGCAGGAACCACAGCACAATACACACTGCAGGACTGCAAGCGCGGGAGTACTTCTAACCGCAGCCCCATTTCTCACAGCGTGACCATCGTCTTCGGTGGGCCCTCTGAGGCAAGCCTTAGGAAAGCACTGTGCTGCATACCCGTCTTGCAGAGAGGAGAGGATGCTGACTCCTTCCTTGTGGCACACATCCTTGGAGGTGCCCTGAGCTGCAAGGAATGCCGGACAAGCGGGAGACGACAGGGATGGTCTCCGGGGCGTTGGCAAAGTACAAAGCAAGTGCCTTGGGGGTACGTCGAGGTGACAAATTTGCCCCGCACCCCAAATCAGTCCCGTCAAGAGAGAAGCAGTCGTGACACCCAGAAGCACAGAGCAAGGCGCGAACGCCTCAGATGTATGAATGAGATTCAAACAGGAGGGCCAGTCAGCTCCGGTTTCGCCTAATGTCAGAAAAAGCCTTCTCTCAAGGCTGGCGATCGTCCACACACCCTGAGGGCTCCGCCTGCACCCCAGGGATGGGTGGGTTCCGCCAACACCTCTGGTGGGACAGCGTGTTTCAGGGAGACAGTCGTTTCGCACAGGGGCCAGGAAGCCGAGCGAGCCAGCGTGGCCCTGAGTTCAGAGCAACAACGTTCTCCAGAAAAGCATCTTCCCGAAGAGCGTCCACGAAGAGAGAAGTGTGGATGAGAAAGGAAGCTGTCCGCTTCCTGAGGGGCGAGAACGTGGGCTGAGTGGCCGGTCTCAGCCTCCTTAGTGCCTGGCATTGTAGGCGTGAAAGCGGTCTGCTAACGGAGAGTGTATGTGAAGGCCTGAGGTAAAGTCCCTTTGCGTCCCTGTGAGAAAGAAGCCAGTGTGGGATGCCAAAACCTTCCACACACACTTCGCACCAAGAGGAAGGATGCCTTTTCAAACCTGGTCCTGGGCAACGCAAGACCTCCAAGAAAGAAGCCTGAAGCCGAGCTGTCCTTTGCGGGCAGGCCTACCTGGCGAATAGAAAGATTCGCGTCCACAAGTTGGTTAGAAAGCCTAGGGAAGATTTCTGACCTTCTGTTCAGAGGACATCCGTGAAGGCGCCCTTTCCCTCGGCCTCATGGCTGGCCCTCAGAGGGGTGATGAATCGGAACTTGCTGCTACCATGACCGTGAGACCCACAGCAGAATACACACTGCAGGTGTGCCAGCGTGGTAGTACTTCTGACAGGAGCCTCGTTTCTCTCAGCCTAACCGTCACTGTCGGTGGGCCCCACTGGAGCAAGCGATAGGAAAGCCCCGAGCTGCAGACTGGTTCCGTGGAGAGGACGGGACGGCTACGCCCTCCTTGGGGCACACATCCTGGGAGGCGCCCAGAGCAGGGAGGCCTGCGTGAAACAGGGGAGATGGCAGGGTAAGGCAGGATGGTGAGGTGGAAGTGCAAAGGATGTGCCACAGGAATACTTCCAGATGAAAAAGTTGCCCCGTACTCATTCCTGTGAAGAGAGAAACAATCATGACACCCAGAAGTACAGAACAAGGCTGCAACGCCTCAACTCCATGAAGGAGCTTCACAGAGAAGGCCCAGTCAGCTCCGGTTTCGCCTCGCCAGAAAGACTTCTCTCAGCAGCTGGCAATCGTCTGCACACCCTGAGGGCTTTAGCCTCCACCGCAGGGACCTTTGGGTGCACCCAGTACCTCTGGAGGGACAGCGTGTTTCAGGGAGAGAGCGTCGTTTTGCACAGGGGCCGGGAAGCCAAACGAGCCAGCAGCGCCCTGAATTCAGAGCAATACCGTTCTCCCGGAATATCGTCCACCCTGAACAGAGTCCGGGAAGAGAGTAGAGTGGATGAGTGAGGCAGCGGCCAGCTTCCTGAGGGTGACGCCCGGGCTGAGGGTCCGCTCTTTGCCGCCTTAGTGCCTGGCCTTGAATGTGGGGAAGCCGTCTGCTAACTCAACGTGTGTGTGAACGGCTGAAGTAAAGTCCCTCTGCGTCTATGCGAGAAAGAAGTCAGTGTGGGATGCCAACACCTTCCCCGCACACATGGCGCCAAGGAGAAGGATGCCTTTTCAAACCTGAGCCTGCACAACTCGGGAGAGAACCAGAGCCTTACCTCCAAGAAACCAACCTGAAGTTGAGATGCCTTTCCCGTGCAGGCTTCCCTGGCGAAGAGAGAAAGAGTCCCGCCCACAAGTTTGTGTAGAATCCTGAGGAAGCTTCCCGGCCCTCGGTTCAGAGGATATCAGTGAAGGCGTCCATTCCCTGGGCCTCACAGAAGCCTCTCAAAGGGGCGTCGAACAGGCTCTTGCTGCTACCCTGACCGCGGGAACCAAAGCACAATACACACTGCAGAACTGCAAGCGCGGGAGTACTTCTAACCGCAGCCCCATTTCTCACAGCGTGACCGTCGTCTTCGGTGGGCCCTCTGAGGCAAGCCTTAGGAAAGCACTGTGCTGCATACCCGTCTTGCGGAGAGGACAGGATGCTGACTCCTTCCTTGTGGGACACATCCTTGGAGTGGCCTTGAGCAGGGAGGCTGGCCCGAAACAGGAGAGACGGCAGGGTAAGGCGTGATGGTGGTGTGGAAGCGCAAAAAAAGCGCCACGGGAATACTTCCAGATGAAAAAGTAGCCCCACACGCCACACACAGTTCCATGAAGAGAGAAGCAATGGTGACACCCGCAAGTACAGAGCAAGGCTGGCACGCCTCAGCTCCATGAATGAGCTTCACAGAGGCGGCCAAGTCAGCTCCGCTTTCGTGTGAAGCAAGAAAGCCTCCTCTCAGCGGCCTGCGATAGACCACAAACCCTGAGGGCTTGAGCCTCCTCCACCCCAGGGAGGGGTGGGTGACACCAGCACCTCTGGGTGGGACAGCGTGTTTCAGGGAGACAGTCATTTTGTACAGGGGCCCGGGAGCCGAAGGAGCCAGTGGAGCCCTGAATACAGAGCAAACCGTTCTCCGGGGAAGGCGTCCTCCCTGAACAGCGTCCGCCAAGACAGAAGCTAGGATTAGAGAGGAAGAGGCCTACTTCCTGAGGGACGAGCACCCAGGCTGAAGGAAGTTCCAGACTCTGCCGCCTTCGTGCCTGGTGTTGAATGCGGGGAAGCGGTCTGCTAACTCAGCGTGTGTGTGATCGCCTGAGGTAAAGTCTCTCCGCATCTGTGTGAGAAAGAAGTCAGTGTGGGATGCCAACACCTTCCCCGCACACATGGTGCCAAGGAGAAAGATGCCTTTTTAAACCTGAGCCTGCACGACGCGAGGGATAACCCAAGCTTAACTTCCAAGAAACAAGCCTGAAGTCGAGCTGCTTTTCACGTGTAGGCCTCCCTGGCAAAGAGAAGAAGAGTCCCATCAGCTAGTTGGTTAGGAAGTCTGGGGAAGGTTTCCGACCCTTGGTTCGGAGGACATCGGTGAAGGCGCCCTTTCCCTCGGCCTCACGGCTGGCCCTCAGAGGGGCGACGAATCGGACCTTGTTGCTACCATGCCCGCCTGAACCACAGCCGAATACACACTGCAGGTCTGCCAGCGCGGTAGTACTTCCGACAGCAGCACCCCGTTTCTTTCAGCCTAACCGTCGCTGTCGGTGGGCCCCACTGGAGCAAGCGATAGGAAAGCCCCGAGCTGCATACTGGTCACACGGAGAGGACGGGACGGCGACACCCTCCTTGGGGCACACCTCCTTGGAGGCGCCCTGAGCAGGGAGGCCTGCCCAAAACAGGGGAGACGGCAGGGTAAGGTGGGATGGTGGGGTGGAACCGCAAAGTAAGTGCCACGGGCATACTTCTAGACCAAAACGGTGCCCCAAACGCCTCACTCAGTCCCATGAAGAGAGAAGCAATCATGACACCCATAAGTACAGAGCAAGGCTGCAATGCCTCAGCTCCATGAATGAGCTTCACAGAGGAGGACCAGTCAACAACGGTTTCGCGTAGAGCAAGAAAGCCTTCTCTCAGCGGCTGGTGATCGTCCACACACCCCGAGGGCTTTAGCCACCACCCCAGGGATGGGTGGGTGCCGCCAGCACCTCTGGTGGGACAGCGTGTTTCAGGGAGACAGCGTCGTTTCGCACAGGGGCCCGGAAACCAAATGAGCCAGCGGGGCCCTGAATTCAAATCAATACCGTTCTCCGGGAAAATCGTCCTCACTGAACAGAGTTCGGGAAGAGAAAAGAGTGGATAAGCGAGGCAGTGGCCAGCTTCCTGAGGGGCGAGCGCCCGGGCTGAGGGTCCGCTCTCTGCCGCCTTAGTGCCTGGCATTGAACGCGGGGAAGCGGTCAGCTAACTCAGTGTGTGTGTGAATGCCTGAGGTAAAGTCCCTCTGCATCCATGCGAGAAAGAGTCAGTGTGGGATGCCAACACCTTCCCCGCACACATGGAGCCAAGCAGAAGGATGGCTTTTTAAACCTGAACCTGCACAACATGAGGGAGTACCAGAGCCTTACCTCCAAGAAACCAACCTGAAGTTGAGCTGCCTTTCGCGTGCAGGCTTCCCTGGAGAAGAGAGAAAGAGTAGCGCCCACAAGTTAGTATGGAAGCCTGAGGAAGCCTCCTGGCCCTTGGGTCGGAGGACAGCCGAGAAGTCGTCCATTTCTTGGCCTCTCAGGGTGGTTGAACAGGCTCTTGCTTCTACTCTGACCCCGGGACCATAGCACAATACCCTGCAGCACTGCAAGCGCGGGAGTACTTATGACAGCAGCCTCGTTTCTCTCAGCGTGACTGTCGCTTTTTACAGTGCCCCACTGGAGCAAACCTTAGGAAAGCACTGTGCCACATACCCATCTCAAGGAGAGGACAGGATGGTGACGCCCTCCTTGGGGCACACATCCTTAGGGGCGCCCTGAGCTGGGAGGAATGCCCGAAAAGCACGGGACGACAGTGTTGTTCTCCGGTGTGTTCGCAAAGCACAAAGTGCCACGAGAGTACTTCCAGACAATCTTGCCTCGAATGCCACCCTCAGTCCCGTGAATGAGAAACAGTCATGACACCCAGAAGCACAGAGCAAGACAGAAATGCCTCAGCTCCAGGAATGAGCTTCACAGAAAGGCCCAGTGTGCTCTATTTTTGCCTAAAGCAAGAAAACCTTCTCTCAGCGGCTGGCGATTGTCCACACACCCCGAGGTCTTTCGTTTCCACCCCAGGGACCTGTGGGTGCCACCAGCACCTCTGGTGGGACAGCGTGTTTCAGGGAGACAGAATCGTTTCGCACAAGGGCTGGGAAGCCGAACGAGCTAGCGGGGCCTTAAATTCAGAGCAATACTGTTCTCTGGGAAAGCGTCCTCCATGAACAGTGCCCGGGAAGAGAAAAGTGTGGATGAGCAAGGAAATGGCCTGCTCCCTGAGTTGCGAGTGCCCAGGCTGACGGTTCGGTCTCCGCCGCCTTAGTGACAGACGTCGATCACGGGGAATCAGTCTGCTAACTCAGGGAATGTGTGAAGGCCTGATGTAAAGTCCCTCTGCATCCATGTGAAAAGGAGTCAGTGTGGGATGCCATCACTGTCCCCTCACACGTGGCGCCAAGGAGAAGGATGCCTTCTCAAACCTAAGCCTGCACAACGGGAGAGAGAACCAGAGCTTTACTCCAAGCAACATGCCTGAAGCTGAGCTATCTTCTGTGAACAGGCCACACTGGCGAAGAAAGCAGTGCATGGGGGAGTTGCTTAGGAATTCTGTTGAAGGTTTCCGACCCCTCCATTCAGAGGACATCCGTGAAGGCGCCCGTTCCCTCCGCTTCTCAGAAGGCACTCAGAGGGGCGACAAATGGGCTCTTGATGCTACCGTGACCGCTGGACCCACAGCAGAATACACACTGCAGGTCTGGGAGCGTGGTAGTACTTCCGACAGCAGCCCCGTTTCTCTCAGGCTACCCGTTGCTGTGAGTGGGCCCCACTCGAGCAAGCGTTAGGAAGGCCCCAAGCTGCATACTGGTCGCACGGAGAAGACAGGATGGCGATGCCCTCCTTGGGGCACACATCCTTGGAGGCACCCTGAGCAGGGAGGCCTGCCTGAAACAAGGGAGACGGCAGGGTAAGGAGGGTTGGTGGGGTGGAAGTGCAAAGCAAGTGCCACGGGAGTACTTCCAGACTAAAACGTTGCCCCGCACGCCACACTCAGTCCCGTGAAGAGAGAAGCAATAGTGATACCCAGAAGTACAGAGCAAGGCTGCAATGTCTCAGCTCCAGGAATGAGCTTCACAGAGGAGTCCCAGTCAGCTCCGGTTTTGCCTAAAGCCAGAAACCCTTCTCTCAGCAGTTGGCGATCGTTCATACACCCTGAGGGCTTTCGCCTCCACCCCAGGGACCTGTGGGTGCCACCAGCACCTCTGGTGGGACAGCCTGTTTCAGGGAGACAGAGTCGTTTCGCACAGGATCCGGGAAGCCGAGCGAGACAGCGTGGCCCTGAATTCAGCCAATGCCATTCACTGGCAAAAGTGTCCTCCCTGAAGAGAGTCCGGGAAGAGAGAAGAGTGGATGTGTGAGGCATTGGCCAGCTTCCTGAGGGTGGAGCGCCTGGGCTGAGGGTTCGGTCTCAGCCGCCTTAGTGGGTGGAGTCGAACGCGGTGAAACGGTCCGTTAACTCAGAGTGTTTGTGAACGCCTGAGGTAAAGTCCCTTTGTGTCCCTGTGAGAAAGAAGTCTGTGTGGGATGCCAACACCATACCTGCATACGATACCCCAGGAGAAGGATGCCTTACAGAACTGAGCCTGCACAATGCGAGAGAGAACCAGAACCTTACCTCCAAGAAACAAGCCCAAAGTCGAGTTGCCTTTCGCATGCATGCCTCCCTGACAAAGAGAGAAAGAGTCGTGCTCGCCAGTTTGTTCATAAGCCTGAGGAAGCTTCCTGGACCTCAGGTCAGAGGACATCCGTGAAGACACCCATTTCCTGGGCCTCACAGAAGACCCTCACAGGGACGTCGAATAGGCTCTTGCTGCTACCGTGACTGCGAGACCCACAGCACAATACACACGGCAGGATTGTGAGTGCAGGAGTACTCTGAGAGCAGACCCGATTCTCACACCCTGACTGTCCCACTGGAGCAAGCCTTAAGAAAGCACTGTGCTGCATACCCTTCTCGCGGAGAGGACAGGATGACGATGCCCTCCTTGCAGCACACATCCTTGGAGGTGCCCTAAGCTGGGAGGCCTGCCCGAAACGCAGGCAGCGACCGGGTTGGGTTAGGGGGAGGTGGCAAAGCACAAAGCAAGTGCCACAGGAGTACTTGGAGACAACAGAGTTGCCCCGCATGCTACACTCAGTCCCGTGAAGAGAGAAGCAATCGTGACACCCAGAAGTACAGAGCAAGGCTGCAATGCCTCTGCTCCATGAACGAGCTTCACAGAGGAGGCCCAGTCAGCTCTGGTTTTGCCTAAAGCCAGAAAGACTTCTTTCAGCTGCTGGTGATTGTACACACACCCCAAGGGCTTTGGTCTCCACCCCAGGGACGTGTAAGTGTCGCCAGCACCTCTGGTGGTACAGAGTGTTTCAGGGAGACAGAGTCGTTTCACACAGGCGCCGGGAAGCTGAAAGATCCAGCGGGGCCCTGTATTCAGAGCAACACCTTTTTACGGGAAAAGCGTCCTCCCCAAACAGCGTCAGTGAGGAGTGAAGCGTGGATGAGAGAGGAATTGGCCTGATTCCTGAGGGGCGAGCGCGTGGGCTTAGGGCCTGGCCTGTGCTGGCTCAGTGCCTGGCGTTGTACACGGGGAAGCTGTTTGCTACCTCAGAGTGTTTGTGTGAATGCCTGAGGTAAAGTCTCTCTGCCTCTTTGTGAGAAAGAAGTCAGTGTGGAATGCCAACACCCTCCCAAGCTTCACCTGAATGCTGTAGCCCTCCCCGGAGCTCTTAGGTTGAGACTCGGCAACTACCAACAAGAGCGCCCACCACCTTCCCCCTGAACCTGCCCTTCTGCCAATGTCTGTCTGCCTGAAGACAGAAGCATTTTGACCAGTGGGTGAGGAAGCATGGGTAAGGGACCGTGAACGTCCCTCAGAGGCGTGCGTGGGCCTGGAAGGCAGCTTTCAGCAGACATCTTGATTCCAGAAGAGAGGACTCCATGGGGCAACAAGAGGAAAGTGCTTGGGGCTTAAACTGGAGAAAGACGACACAGTGCAGAGATACCGGTTTTTGAGCAACACGTCCTCCCCTTATGCTGTAAGCATATTCCCAAACCTGGGGTGGGGGGCGCGAGAGTGCTATGTGCTCCACTTTGAAAAGCCAGTCTGGGTACAGTGCGACTCACGGTTGATCCACTCAAGATACAGGGCAGGGCTGGAGGAGACAAGATGATGGAGAAGTAGGAGGTGCCGTTTCAACCTCTGCCCTAAAGTGAGCTGATTACCTACCGAAGAACTCTGATCACCCATGATATCTGCCTGAGATTAGAATTACACTCTTCTGGATCTCTATGTGGGCAGAAGATGCTAGTGGGCAGGTAAAGCGGAGTGGAAACATCGACTGGACTGATATCGAAAGACAAACAAGGGGGAGAGAACCACCAGAAGCGACCCATTGGAAAGCAATATCCCAATACAAAACTTCCCTGTGATTGGGGACCAGCATTAACTTGGAGTCTGGTTGAAAGCACTCAAAAAGAGCAAAGTTTCGTATGGGGAAATTGGGGGAATGGGGCGGTTCAGGACAGTGGCTTAAGCCCACCTACCCAGGACAGCCACTGCTGGCGCTGAGCAAGAGAGAGTGCAGTGAAGAAGCCAGGTCTTGGTTCCTGAGCCGCTGCCTGTGAGGGTGAGGGAGCCTCTCCAGCCAGCAGAACCACAGCCTTTTGCACTCTGCACAGGCACAAGTGCGCTGTATGACCAGAGACTGAGTCGTGCCCTACACCCTCTCCTGAGAGAGATATACGTGCAGGCACCAGCCAGCCAGTGCTCTGTAGGACCTGGAGAGTCTGAGCACTCCCAGCCCAGGCCGGCATGAAAATCTCAATGCACTATCTCTGCTTGGGTCCTCTCTGGTGGTCTGGACCTTCTGAGACATCTGCAGCTAGTATTTCTTGTGGTTTTGGGTTCAAGCAGGAATTCCTGTGACCCCAGAGACTGTGACTGGGAATGTTCTCTGCCAGAGGCAGAGGGGGAATTTATGTGCTCTGAGCACCCAGAGGGGAAGAAAGTGAGGCTTGTCTCTGAGAGGGAGGTCTGGGTGCAGCTTGCTTTCCTCTAAACCTCCAAAAACTGCCAAAAGCTGCCAAGGGAAGAGAAAACAAACAAACAAACAAAAAACCTGCAGAGAACAAAAGCCTGAAAA
>NW_022632228.1:0-14393 GCF_010015895.1 Lontra canadensis | reverse complement strand
GAAAGCTTTTCCGCTAAGGTCAGGAACACGGCAGGGATGTCCGTTATCACCACTGCTATTCAACATAGTACTAGAAGTCCTAGCCTCAGCAATCAGACAACAAAAAGAAATTAAAGGCATCCAAATCGGCAAAGAAGAAGTCAAACTATCACTCTTCGCAGATGATATGATACTATATGTGGAAAACCCAAAAGACTCCACTCCAAAACTGCTCGAACTTGTACAGGAATTCAGTAATGTGTCAGGATATAAAATCAATGCACAGAAATCAGTCGCATTTCTCTACACCAACAACAAGACAGAAGAAAGAGAAATTAAGGAGTCCATCCCATTTACAATTGCACCCAAAACTATAAGATACCTAGGAATAAACCTAACCAAAGAGACTAAGAATCTATACACAGAAAAGTGTAAAGTACTCATGAAAGAAATTGAGGAAGACATGAAGAAATGGGAAAATGTTCCATGCTCCTGAATTGGAAGAATAAATATTGTGAAAATGTCTATGCTACCTAAAGCAATCTACACATTTAATGCAATTCCTATCAAAGTACCATCCATTTTTTTCAAAGAAATGGAACAAATAATCCTAAAATTTATATGGAACCAGAAAAGACCGCGAATAGCCAAAGGAATATTGAAAAAGAAAGCCAGAGTTGGTGGCATCACAATTCCGGACTTTAAGCTCTATTACAAAGCTGTCATCATCAAGACAGCATGGTACTGGCACAAAAACAGACACATAGATCAATGGAACAGAATAGAGAGCCCAGAAATAGACCCTCAACTCTATGGTCAACTAATCTTCGACAAAGCAGGAAAGAATGTCCGATGGAAAAAAGACAGCCTCTTCAATAAATGGTGTTGGGAAAATTGGACAGCCACATGCAGAAAAATGAAATTAGATCATTTCCTTACACCACACACGAAAATAGACTCAAAATGGATGAAGGACCTCAATGTGAGAAAGGAATCCATCAACATCCTTGAGGAGAACACAGGCAGCAACCTCTTCGACCTCAGCCGCAGCAACATCTTCCTAGGGACATCGCCAAAGGCAAGGGAAGCAAGGGCAAAAATGAACTATTGGGATTTTATCAAGATCAAATGTTTTTGCACAGCAAAGGAAACAGTTAACAAAACCAAAAGACAACTGATAGAATGGGAGAAGTTATTTGCAAATGACATATCTGATAAAGGGCTAGTGACCAAAATTTATAAAGAACTTAGCAAACTCAACACCCAAGGAACAAATAATCCAATCAAGAAATGGGCAGAAGACATGAACAGACATTTCTGCAAAGAAGACATTCAGATGGCCAACAGACACATGAAAAAGTGCTCCATATCACTCGGCATCAGGGAAATCAAACCAAAACCACAATGAGATATCACCTCACACCAGTTAGAATGGCTAAAATTAAGAATTCAGGAAATGACAGATGCTGGCGAGGATGCGGAGAAAGGGGAACCCTCCTACACTGTTGGTGGGAATGCAAGCTGGTGCAACCACTCTGGAAAACAGCATGGAGGTTCCTCAAAATGTTGAAAATTGAACTACCCTATGACCCAGCAATTGCACTGCTGGGTATTTACCCAAAGATAAAACGTAGTGATCTGAAGGGGCACGTGCACCCGAATGTTTATAGCAGCAATGTCTACAATAGCCAAACTATGGAAAGAACCTAGATGTCCATCAACAGACGAATGGATAAAGATGATGTGGTATATATACACAATGGAATACTATGCAGCCATCAAAAGAAATCTTGCCATTTGCGACGATGTGGATGGTACTAGAGGGTATCATGCTTAGGGAAATAAGTCAGTCAGAGAAAGACAACTATCATATGATCTCCCTGATATGAGGGAGAGGAGATGCAACATGGGGGGTTAAGGGGGTAGGAGCAGAGTAAATAAAACAAGATGGGTTTGGGAGGGAGACAAACCATAAGTGACTCTTAATCTCACAAAACAAACTGAGGGTTGATGGGGGGAGGGGTTTGGGAGAGGGGGGTGGGGTTATGGACATTGGGTAGGGTATGTGCTATGGTGAGTGCTGTGAAGTGTGTAAAACTGGCGATTCACAGACCTGTACCCCTGGGGATAAAAATATATGTTTATAAAAAATAAAATTAAAAAAAAAAAGAATGCTTGGATCAACCAGGAGATCAAAGAAGAACTGAAACAATTCATGGAAACAAATGAGAATGAAGACACTTCAGTCCAAAACCTATGGGATACAGCAAAGGCAGTCCTAAGGAGGAAATATATAGCCATCCAAGCCTCCCTCAAAAAAATTGAGAATTCCAGAACACATCAGCTGTCTCTACACCTTAAAGAACTGGAGAATCAACAACAAATCAAACCAACTCCACACATAAGAAGGGAAATAATCAAAATTAGAGCTGAGATCAATGAAGTAGAAACCAGATATACAGTAGAACGTATCAATGAAACTAGAAGCTGGTGTTTTGAAAAAATCAATAAGATCAATAAACCATTCGCCACATTAATCCAAAAGAAAAGAGAGAAAGCCCAAATTAATAAAATTATGAATATAAAGGGAGAGATCACAACTACCACCAAGGAAGTATAAACAATCATCAGAAGTTATTATCAACAGTTATATGCCAATAAGCTAAGCAACCTAGATGAAATGGATGCTTTCCTGGAAAACCAAACTCCCCAAATTGAACCAGGAAGAAAATGGCAACCTGAATAGACTGATATCTAGTAACGAGATTGAAGCAGGGATAAAAACCTCCCAAAAAACAAGAGCCCAGGACCTGACAGATTCCCTGGGGAATTCTACCAAACTTTCAAAGAATAAATAACACTGATTCTCCTGATGCTGTTTCAAAAAAATTGAAGCAGAAGGAAAATTTCCAGACTCTTTTTAAGAAGCCAGGATTACCATGATCCCCAAACCAGGCAAAGACCACACCAAAAAGGAGAATTTCAGGCCTTATCCCTGATGATTGTGGATGCTAAGATTCTCAACAAGACCCTAGCAAACAGGATCCAACAGCACATTAAAAAGATTATCCACCATGACCAGGTGGGTTTCATCCCAGGTTTACAAGTATGATTCAACATTTGCTAATCAATCAATATGATAGAACAAATCAATAACAGAAGAGAGAAGAACCACATGGTCCTTTCAATTGATGCAGAAAAAGCATTTGACAAAATCCAGCATCCGTTCTTGATTAAAACACTTCAAAGTATAGGGATAGAAGGACCATTCCTGAACGTCATAAAATCTATGAAAGTCCCACAGCAAATACCATCCTCAATGGGAAAAGCTTGCAGCCTTCCCATTGAGATCAGGAATACGACAAGGATGCCCACTCTCACCACTCCTGTTCAACATAGTATTAGGAGTCCTAACAACAGCAATCAGAAATCAAGGAGAAATAAAATATATCTTAATTGGCATTGAAGAATCAAACTCTCTCTCTTAGCAGATGACATGATTCTTTATTTGGTAAACCCAAAAGACTCCACCCCCAAACGACTAGAACTTATACAGCAATTCAGTAACATGGCAGGATACAAAGTCAATGTACAGAAATCAGTGGCTTTCTTATACACTAACAATGAAAATACAGAAAGGGAAATTAGAGAATCGATTCCATTTACTATAGCACCAAGAACCATAACATACCTGGGAATCAACCTAACCAAAGAGGTAAAGGATCTGTACCTGAGGAACTACAGAACACTCATGAAAGAAACTTAAGAAGACACAAAAAGATGGAAGACCATTCCATGCTCTTAGATCAGAAGAACAAACATGTTAAAATTTCTGTACTACCTAGAGCAATCTATACTTTTAATGCCATTCCGATCAAAATTCCATGGGTATTTTTCAAAGAGCTGGAGCAAATAATTCCAAAATTTGTATGGAATCAGAAGAGACCACAAATCGCTAAGGAAATGTTGAAAAACAAAAATAAAACTGGGGGCATCACGTTACCTGATTTCAAGCTTTACTACAAAGCTGTGATCACCAAGACAGCATGGTACTGGCATAAAAACAGACACATAGGCCTGTGGAACAGAGTAGAGAGCCCAGATATGGACCCTCAACTCTATGATCAGTTAATCTTCGACAAAACAGGAAAAAATATACAGTGGAAAAAAGACAGTTTCTTCAATAAATGGTGCTGGGAAATGTGGACAGCTATATGTAGAATAAAACTCGACCATTCTCTTACACCGTACACAAAGATAAACTCAAAATGGATAAAAGACCTCAATGTGAGACAGGAATCCATCAGAATCCTAGAGGAGAACATAGGCAATAATCTCTTCGATATCAGCCACAGCAACTTCTTTCAAGATATGTCTCCAAAGGCAAAGGAAACAAAAGTGAAAATGAAGTTTTGGGACTTTCTCAAGATCAAAAGCCTCTGCACAGCAAAGGAAACAGTCAACAACAACAAAAAAAGAGGCAACCCACGGAATGGGAGAAGATATTTGCAAATGACAGTACAGACAAAAGGTTGATATCCAGATTCTATAAAGAACTCCCCAAACTCAACACACACAAAACAGATAATCATATTAAAAAATGGGGAGAGGATATGAACAGACAATTCTCCAACGAAGACATACAAATGGCTGTCAGACACAGGAAAAAATGTTCATCATCACTATCCATAAGGAAGTTTGAAATTAAAACCACATTGAGATACCACCTTACGCCAGTTAGAATGGCCAAAATTAGCAAGACAGGAAACAACATGTGTTGGAGGTGATATTGAGAAAGGGGAACTCTCTTACACTCTTGGTGGGAATGAAAGTTGGTGCAGCCACTTTGGAGAACAGTGTGGAGATTCCCCAAGAAATTAAAAATAGAGCTACCATATGACCCTGCAGTTGCACTGCTGGGTATTTTCCTCAAAGATACAGATGTAGTGAAAAGAAGGGCCATCTGCACCCCAATGTTTATAGCAGCAATGGCCACGGTTGCCAAACTGTGGAAACAACCAAGATGTCCTTCAACGAACGAATGGATAAGGAAGATGTGGTCCACATACACTATGGAGTATGATGCCTCCATCAGAAAGTATGAATACCCAACTTTTGTAGCAACATGGACGGGACTGGAAGAGATTATGCTGAGTGAAATAAGTCAAGGAGAGAGAGTCAGTTATCATATAGTTTCACTTATTTGTGGAGCATAACAAATAACATGGAGGACATGGGGAAATGGAGAGGAGAATGGAGTTGAGGATAACTGGAAGGGGAGGTGAACCATGAGAGACTATGGACTCTAAAAAACAACCTGAGGGTTTTGAAGGGGCGGGGTGCGTGGGAGGTTGGGGGAGCCAGGAGGTGGGTATTAAGGAGGGCACGTATTGCATGGAGCAATCGGTGTGGTGCAAAAACAATGAATACTGTTACGTTGAAAAGAAATTAAAAAAATTTAAAACAGTAAGAAAAGCAGGAAGCACAAAAACATGAAAAAATAAGTATATTTCAAAATATCAGTCAGCAGTCTCAGAAAATTAAAGGATATAAAATATGACTCCATACAACTAAACTGTAGGTGGAAGGGAAGTAAAAATGTATTTACCTGCATCACCTCACCTTCATATAGACTGTTATATGCTGAACAAGTTACAGAAGAAAAGAAATGGTAACCACATATAAAAAGACAATAATCGATATGCCAAAAATAAAGAAAATGAATTCACTGAAGAAAGCCAGCAAACTGTGAAAAGAGCAAAAGAAAAAGATTAGAAAAGAACTGTAAAAAAATAACATGACAGTTTCCCAGGGAAACAAAAAGAAAACTATAAACTCATCATAAATACCCCAGAAATAGATCCAAGTTCTGAGAAAACAAATTCCATGTCTCAAAATACAGAAGAAACATCAGACATTGTTTGGTGGAGAAGTGGATCCTGGGTGAAATGGAGGAGAAGGACTTATGATCATAAAAAAAGGTGAGAGACGACTCACAGGATAACTCATAGAAATATTTTCCCCAAGGCTCTGGCTTGCAAAATGAGATGGACTGAATATCTTGATTTCTTTGAACCAGGGAGACTTATTGCCTGGAGTTTTAAAGGTCAGTGGTCTTGGCCGGGATGGAGCCCTGAGAGCACTGGGATGCCCCTCAAAGGAAGGAAGGCAAACAGCCTAGGACAAACAGACTGAGAGGCAACATTCACAGAGATGCCTCTCTAGGAACAAAGGAGATGGCTGACACCACTCCCATATAAGCACAGAGCATCAGCAGGAAGCAGTGCAGCCCCAAAACAGGCTGCCTAACTTGCTTACACCAAGCTCCACACCCCTGTGTTCTGCTGTGCTGCCCATCTCTGTCATGCTTTTCTCAGTTCCAGCATCATTTCCCCTCAAGCAGAAAACAAGCACATGCCCCTGCCCACACCATGTTTCTTTACAACAGAGCTCCTCATGTCCTCAGTTTTTAAAGAAGTGGTGTCAGTTTTCATCTCACAAGTGGACAAGAGCACGCCTAGTTAAAACTCACCACATTCAGGGGTACCTGGGTGGCTCGGTGTGTTGAGTCTCTGGTCACGATCAGCTCAGCTCAGGTCATGATCTCAGAGTCTGGGATTGAACCCCACATCGGGTTCTCTGCTCAGCAGGGAGCCTGCTTCCCCCCCCTCTCTCTGCCTGCTGCTCTGTCTACTTGTGATCTCTCCCTCTCTGTCAAATTAAAAAAATAATAATTCTTCAAAACAAAACAAAACAAATCACCTCACCACATTCAGGCCCAGTAACAAAAACTGGCCACAGCAGACAAGGAGTTCCTCTGGAGATGATTGGTTTGAAGGATGGATCAGCCAAAACAAAAGAACAGAGTTTGCAAAGCATGCAACTATTTAGAATGGCGCCAAAATCCATGATATAAACAGGAATAACCTTAACTGACAGGGTGAAATACCTCTACTCTTAAAACTACAAAACACAGATGAATGAAATTGAAGAAAACACAAAGAAGTGGGAAGGTATTCCATGCTCATGATAGGAAGCACTGCAATTCTTTTTCCTTTCTCTATTTTTTATTGAAATTCTAGTTAGTTAACATATAGTATAATATTGGTTTTAAGAGTAGAATTTATTAATTCATCCATTATATTTTATACTCAGTGCTCATCCCAACAAGTACCCTTCCCATTATATGCTTAGCATATGTCCTGTCCACCTCCTTTCCAGAAACCTGCAGTATGTTCTCTATAGTAAAGAGTCTCTCTTTTTTAAACCCCTACCCCTATATTCATCTGCTTTATATCTTAAATTCAAATTATGAATGAGATCCTTTGTATTTGTCTTTCTATTTCATTTAGCATAATGCACTCTAACTACATCCACATTGTTGCAATTGGCATGGTTTTATTTTGTTATATTTTTTTTGATGGCTGAGTAACATTATATTTTGGACATAGACACCATATCTTCCTTATACATTCATGAGTTGAATGACATTGGGGCTTTCTCCACAATTTGGCTATTGTTGATAATGCTGCTATAAACATCAGGGTACGTGGACACCTTTGAATCTGCATTTTTGTATCCATGGGTAAATACCTAGTAGTGCAATTGTTGTATTGCAGGGTAGTGCTATTTTTAAGTCTCTGAGGAAACTTTGTAATGTTCTCCAGAGTGGAAAAACCACTTTGCATTCACACCAACAGAGTAAGATGGTTCCTTTTTCTCTGCATCCTTGCCAACATCTGTTGTTTATTATGTTGTTTGTTTTTGCCATTCTGACAGGTGTGACATAGTATCTCATTGTAGTTTTCATTTATATTTCCCTGCTAATGAGTGATGTTGAGTATCTTTTCGTGGGTCTTAAGACATCTGGACGTCTCCTTAGGAAAAATGTCTATTCATGTCCTCTGCCCATTTCTCACCTAGATTATTTTGGGGGGACTGTTGAGTTTTGTAAGTTCTTTATAGATTTTGAATGAGATCCCTTTATGAGATGTCATTTGAAAAAATCTTCTCGCATTCTGTAGACTTCCATGTAGTTTTGTTTACTGTTTCCTTTGCTGTACAAAAGCATTTTTTTCCCTGATGAACATATATGGATATATATATTGATATATATATATATATATGGATATATACCTATATCCATATATATATACATATGACAGTCATACACACAGATATATGAAGAGATATTTGATTTATCAGTATATACTTAGAGTTTGGATTCTGATTGAAGTTTATTTTGCTTTATTGCAAAACATGCTGCAGATTTTTGGAACCAATGCTAAATCTCATGCTCGCAGATTATTAATAGAAATGTAAACTTGAATTAGTGAATTCATTATTTGAGCCCTTACCTCATAAGCAAAGTAGATCAAAATCATGACATATGATCTCACACTCCTTAAAATGGCTGTTATCAATAATTGGAAAAAAATAATGTGTGTTGGAGAGAATGTGGACATAACACAACACTTGAGCACTATTGATAGGAATATAAATTAGTACAGCCATGATGGAAAATAGTATCGATGTTCTTCAAAAAGGTAAAATAAAACTATCCTATATTCCAACAATCCCCCTTCTGGATATATACGCGAAGGAAATAAAATGATATGAAATCAAATTTGAAGCTATACTTTGTTCTTGTAGTTATTATTGCAGTGTGACTCGCAAAAGATAAAATATGGAAATTAATTTTACATATGCATTGACAAATGAATGGAAAAATGAAATAATAGCAGCATGAATGAACCTGGAGGTCACTGAGAGAGGTGAAATAAGCCAGACACAGAAAGAAAAACACTTTATAATTACAATTGTATATGAAATCTAATAGTCAATCTTTCGAAGAGTAGAATGGCAATTCTCAGTGACTAAAGGCAGGGAGAAATGGGAAGATGTGGGTCAAATACTAAGTTTCCAAGATATATGTTGAACAATATATGTTGAATAAGATCTATTTACAGCAATTTATATATACTCAACAACATTGTATATTTGAAATTTTCTCTTACGGTAGGTCTCACCAGTTGGTGGTATTCACACACACACACACACACACACACACACACACACACACAAGCTAAGTGAATTGGGGGATATGCACTTTGATTGTAGTGATTATTGTGAAAGAAGGTATCTTAAATGATGCTGTGCACCTTAAATATATAAATTTTTTCTCAATTATACCTAAATAAATCTGAAGAACAAACAAAAAAAGAGAAGATTGAATGGCAAAATTTATACTGGAATTGTCAAATTTGAGTGGCATGAGTGACCCATGCACAGTAGCTGTGACATTCTTTTTAATCAATTTTTTAAATTTATTTTCAGCATAACAGTATTCATTGCTTTGTACCACACCCAGTGCCCCATGCAATCCGTGCCCTCTCTAATACCCACCACCTGGTTCCCCCAACCTCCCACCCCCCACCTCTTCAAACCCTTCAGATTGTTTTTTTCAGAGTCCATAGTCTTTCATTGTTCACCTCCCCTTCCAATTTCCCCCAACTCCCTTCTCCTAACTCCCCATGTCCTCCATGTTATTTGTTATGCTCCACCAATAAGTGAAACCATATGATAATTGACTCTCTCTGCTTGACTTATTTCACTCAGCATAATCTCTTCCAGTCCCATCTATGTTGCTACAAAAGTTGGGTATTCATCCTTTCTGATGGAGACATAATACTCCGTAGTGTATATGGACCACATCTTCCTTATCCATTCGTCCGATGAAGGGCATCTTGGTTCTTTCCACAGTTTGGCAACCATGACCATTGCTGTTATAAACATTGGGGTACAGATGGCCCTTCTTTTCACTACATCTGTATCTTTGGGGTAAATACCCAGTAGTGCAATTGCAGGGTCATAGGGAAGCAGCCTCTTTGCAGAACAGTGTGGAGATTCCTCAAGAAATTAAAAATAGAACTTCCCTATGACCCTGCAATTGCACTACTGGGTATTTACCCCAAAGATACAGATGTAGCTGTGACATTTTTTACCATCATCACCATTGCAACTAAAATCAGCATAAGTACCATCATACATTTTTATCCATACACATGTCATCCTTGGATTTCTCAGGAACATTGTTTCTAAAATGTTGCAAAACACTCACCGATTTTCACAAAGTATCCCACTTTGCTATTACAGATGTAAATATTATTGTACTGGAGAGTTGGTGACAGGCAAAGAAACTTTTATTGTATTTTTATTTTCATGTATTCTTAACTTTAAAAAGAATCATTGTATTGATTTATTTGACAGGAAGCACAAGCAAAGGGAGCAGGAGAAGGATAAGCTGGCACCCCATCCATCATGCAGCCAGATGCAGGGCTTACTATCAGGATTCTGGGATCATCACTTAAGCCTAAGGCAGAAGTTTAACTGACTTAGCCACCTAGGTGCCCCAAAGTCAATTTTTTAAAATTTGTTTTTGTACACTTGGAAAAAATTAACCAGTGAAGTCATTTGGCTCAAGGACATTCTTAGTTGAATGTTTTTAATTATGTATTCAATCTCCTTATTAGTTATAGATGAACTCAAATTTTATATTTCTTCATGACTCAGTCTTGGTAGTATGTTGTTTCTAGGAATTTGTCCATTTGTCCTTAGTTGTCCAACATGTTAATGTCTGTTTACTAATATTGCATTCATAATTTTATATCTATAAAACTTACAATAATGTACCCACTCTCACTGCTAATATTGATATTTTGAGGTTTCATTCTTTTATTTTTTTCTTGGTTAATATAGCTAAAAATTTGTTAATTTTCAAAGAATCCTGCTTTAGTTTTGATGTATTTCTTTGATGCTTTTTCTATACTATTTTTAGTTATCTCTGCTCTGATCTTTATTATTGCTTCCCTTTCATTAGCTTTAGATTTTACTTTTATTCTTTTACTAGTTGATCAAGTTATAACATTTATTGTTGATTTGAGAAATTTCTTTTTTAATTTAAATGTTTAATGCAATTAATTCTTACTTCACAGTGTTTTATTTGAACTTCAAATGTTTCAGTATCTTTATTTTTGCTTTCATATGCTTCAAGTTGTTTCTTTTAAATATCCATTGTGATTCCTTAAGTCTCTTATTTTTTAATAGTGTGTTGTTTAATATCCATATAATTGAGTTCTAGTTTTTCTTCTGTTATTCTTTGCTAAGTTTCATTACGTTTTTATCAGAAAAGATATTTTATATGTTTCCATATTTTAATGATTATTACAACTTGTCTCCTGGCCTAACATATGTTCAATCTTGGAGACTGGTCCATATATATTAAGAAAATTGCATATTCAGATATTGTTTAGGGAAGTGTTTTGTATATATCTGTTAAGGCTGATTAGTCTATAATATTCTAAAAGACACACCTCCTTTTTTAATGTAACTACTGTCTGGCTGTTCAATCCATTATTGAAAGAGCAATACTGAAGTTTCCAACTATTATTGCAAAATAGTCTCCAACTAGATTTCCATTCAGTTATTCCAATATTTGCTTTCCATATATTGGGAATTTGATATTTGGTGCATATATGCTTATAATTGTTATATATTCTTAGTTCAAATTCAAGTATAAAGGGCGCCTGTGTTGTTCAGTGGGTTAAAGCCTCTGCTTTTGGCTCAGTTCATGATCCAAAGGTCCTGGGAGGCAGCCCCGCATTGGGCTCTCTGCTCAGTGGGGAGCCTGCTTCCTCCTTTCTCCCTGCCTACTTCTCTGACTACTTATCCTCTGTATCAAATAAATAAATAAAATCTTAAAAAAAAACAAATTCAACTATAACTAATACATAATGTCTGTTTATCTCTTAAGAAGTTCTGACTTAAAGTTCACTTTGTCTGATATTGATTTAACTCCATATTTTTCTGTATATGCTTTGCATGGATTATGTATTTTTTCACAACCTTTCATTTTCATGGTATTGAGCCTTTATAAATATAAATTGAATGTATTATACAGAGTATATATGTCCATTCTGACAATGTATGGCAGAACTGGGGTACTTAATCCACTTATATTTACAGTAATTTCTGATGAATACATAATATATTTTGCCATTTGTTTACTGTATGTCTTATAGTTTGTTCCTTTATTACCCCACCACTGATTTGTGTGTGTGTATGTAATTGATTTTACTTTGTAGTGGCATTCTCAAATTCCCTTTCATTTCCTTTTGTATATACAGAGATTTTCTTTAAGGTTATAATGGGGATTACATATTATATATTAAAGATTTAAAATTTAATTTGAATTGTTACTTAACTTTTTGATATGATCCAAGTATTTATTTAAATTCTAGTTAATTAGTATATAGGGTAATATTGGTTTTAGGAGTGGAATTTAGTGATTCATTTCATATATAACATCTAGTGCCCATCACAAGCGTCCTCCTTAATTCCTATTATCCATTTAGCCCATTCCCCACTCACTGTTCTCCATCAGCCCTCAGTTTGTTAACTATAGTTAAGAGACTCTTTTTTCTAAAGTTTTTATTTATTTATTTATTTGATAGAGATCACAAGTACGCAGAGACACAGGAAGAGAGAGAAGTGGAAAGCAGGATCCATGCTGAGCAAAGAGACCAATGTGAGACTTGATCCCAGGACCCTGAGATCATGACCCAAGCAGAAGGCAGAGGCTTAACCCACTGAGCCACCCAGGCGCCCCTATACTTAAAGACACACATGATTTGCTTCCATCTCTCTCTCTTTTTTTTATAATTTTATTTTTTATAAACATATATATATATATATATATATTTTTCCCCAGGGGTACAGGTCTGTGAATCTCCACGTTTACAAACTTCACAGCACTCACCATAGCACATACCCTACCCAATGTCCATAACCCCCCCCAACCCCCCTCTGCCCAGCAACCCTCAGTTTGTTTTGTGAGATTAAGAGTCACTTATGGTTTGTCTCCCTCCCAATCCCAACTTGTTTCATTTACTCTTCTCCTACCCCATTAACCCCCCATGTTGCATCTCCTCTCCCTCATATCAGGGAGATCATATGATAGTTGTCTTTCTCTGATTGACTTATTTCGCTAAGCATGATACCCTCTAGTTCCATCCACGTTGTCGCAAATGGCAAGATTTCATTTCTTTTGATGGCTGCATAGTATTCCATTGTATATATATACCACATCTTCTTTATCCATTCGTCTGTTGATGGACATCTAGGTTCTTTCCATAGTTTGGCTATTGTAGACATTGCTGCTATAAACATTCGGGTGCACGTGCCCCTTCGGATCACTACGTTTGTATCTTTAGGGTAAATACCCAGCAGTGCAATTGCTGGGTCATAGGGTAGTTCTATTTTCAACATTTTGAGAAACCTCCATGCTGTTATCCAGAGTGGTTGCACCAGCTTGCATTCCCACGAACAGTGTAGGAGGGTTCCCCTTTCTCCGCATCCTCGCCAGCATCTGTCTTTTCCGGACTTGTTAATTTTAGCCATTCTGACTGGTGTGAGGTGGTATCTCATTGTGGTTTTGATTTGTATTTCCCTGATGCCGAGTGATATGGAGCACTTTTTCATGTGTCTGTTGGCCATCTGGATGTCTTCTTTGCAGAAATGTCTGTTCATGACTTCTGCCCATTTCTTGATTGGATTATTTGTTCTTTGGGTGTTGAGTTTGCTAAGTTTTTTATAGATTTTGATCACTAGCCCTTTATCTGATATGTCGTTTGCAAATATCTTCTCCCATTCTGTCAGTTGTCTTTTGGTTTTGTTAACTGCTTCCTTTGCTGTGCAAAAGCTTTTGATCTTGATAAAATCCCAATAGTTCATTTTTGCCCTTGCTTCCCTTGCCTTTGGCGATGTTCCTAGGAAGATGTTGCTGCGGCTGAGGTCAAAGAGGTTGCTGCCTGTGTTCTCCTCAAGGATGTTGATGGATTCCTTTCTCACATTGAGGTCCTTCATCCATTTTGAGTCTATTTTCGTGTGTGGTGTAAGGAAATGATCTAATTTCATTTTTCTGCATGTGGCTGTCCAATTTTCCCAACACCATTTATTGAAGAGGCTGTCTTTTTTCCATCGGACATTCTTTCCTGCTTTGTCGAAGAATAGTTGACCATAGAGTTGAGGGTCTATTTCTGGGCTCTCTATTCTGTTCCATTGATCTATGTGTCTGTTTTTGTGCCAGTACCATGCTGTCTTGATGATGACAGCTTTGTAATAGAGCTTGAAGTCCGGAATTGTGATGCCACCAACTCTGGCTTTCTTTTTCAATATTCCTTTGGCTATTCGCGGTCTTTTCTGGTTCCATATAAATTTTAGGATTATTTGTTCCATTTCTTTGAAAAAAATGGATGGTACTTTGATAGGAATTGCATTAAATGTGTAGATTGCTTTAGGTAGCATAGACATTTTCACAATATTTATTCTTCCAATTCAGGAGCATGGAACATTTT
>NW_022632227.1:0-14409 GCF_010015895.1 Lontra canadensis | reverse complement strand
GTATTGGGCAACATGCTTACATGCATGCACACACACACACACACACACATCCATGCACACACACAGACACGTTCATCTATATTCTTGGGAAGCCACAAAGCGTGCTACTGCATAACTGTTATTTAATGAACGTATCCCGAATGCACTACATACAATTATTATTGGTATTATGTTTAGCATTTCTGTAAGCACCAACATCCCGCTCTGAGCCATGCAGAATGATGGAGCAGTACATCACATCTGCCCTGTAGGCACACAATCTCAAGTCAAGAAACTGACAAATATGCTGAGCCTGGGGGAAGGGGGAAAGAGATGGGTACTAGTATAGCACAGAGCCTAGGAATGTATTCTATCACAAAATTCATTTCAATCATCTTTTGTCCTTTATTTGAATTTAACGTAAATTTCATAAAGAAATGTATCATTAGTGGACATTTGAAAAAAAAAACAACAGAAAAATACAGGAGACAGGAAATGCCTCATTGTGTAATTAGTTGGAACATTGTTCACAGTAAGACATATGTACAAAACAATATAGGTGGGAGATAGACAAATGAGGGTGACACACCGTATTGAAAATACACCAAAACGAAGTTAGAGTGGAACAGATATAAGCAAGGAAGTCCAGTGTACATGTGACTATAGGAAATATATGTTTATTTTCTTCTCAGAATCAGATGGAATCATTTTAGAAAGTGGTTCCTATATATACATGTTTGTGCATATATCTAGAGACCCTTTCAGAATGTCCCTGAAGTCTTAGGACCTCACCAAAAGGTCAGTCAAGTTCAACATGTAGAAATATCTGTGTTTTCCTTACCTCTGACTATTAAAATAAGTAAATGTATTCAAGATATCTTAAGGCCCTTTTACCTACTCCCCACACCGTTTTATTAATTGTGAAATTTTATTTAATCATTATCTGTGCTATTTTCTTTCTCCATTTCTCTGATGTTAAAGCAAAAACAAAACAAAACAAAACAAAAAGTTTGGTTTTTCTAAATCATGAGTCATAGACATGCTCTATGTTGGAAAAGAGTTTACATTTTTAAAAAGGTTAGAAAATGGATGCACAAATATTTAATCCGCCTCCTACCCCCCATAATTCTGTCTTCTTCAAAGAAGAAAGAAACACAAGCACCAAATTTGTTTTTTTTTGTTATTTTTAATCTGTTTTTTTTTTTTTCTAAAAATTAGTATGCAGTTGTCTCCATCATTATTCAATTTAAATCAAGTCATTTTTTAGTCCATTTTTGGGGGGAGGGTGTTGTAGGTGATATAGGGAGAATTGAGAAGATAAAATAAGATAAAAACAGAAGGAAGCAAACTGTAAGAGACTCTTAACAATAGGGAAAAAAATGAGAGTTCCTGGAGGGGAGGTGGATGGGGGATGGACTAATTGAGTGATGGGCATTAAAGAGGGTACTTGATGTAATGAGCACTGGGTGTGAAATGCCACTGATGAATCACTACATTCTACCCCTGAAACTAATAATTCACTATATGTTAACTAACTCGAATTTGAATAAAATCTAAAAAATAAAAAATAAAAAAAAAATTTTAAAGTTGATTCTTTGAAAATCTAACCATCTGGGATGTAATGTGGTTGACCTAGGTTAGGCTCATACTAGTTAAGCATGCTGTCAGCGACTAGACATCCTTTCCGGTGCGTGATCTGGCGGCATCCCTGTAGCTGAGTGCCAGTCTGTGAGGCTTTGGCCTGGCGGACAAACTTGTTCCCTCGGGGGTGTTAAAACTTCTGGCCATCCTGAGCCAGGGGTGGCTGTACCTGCTTTGAGAACATGTAAACATGGCCAAACCCTAAGACACTCATTTCCCTATTCTCCTGAGACCCCACATGGTGACCCTCATGTTTTAAAAAGAGTTGGAATCCTATGTGGATAAGCTTGAGAAAAAGCTGTGAAAAATCTATTTTAGGCAACATTAAACTAGGTGCTCTATGCCTTTGTACCATCTAAACTTTCTGGAAGAAAGGAGAGCTATAAGGGAATAAACAAAATTAGCGGTCATCTTTGTATGACCCGCAGCGTGCTGTCCCGAGTTGGTAGTGACTGTGAGCGCCATACCTGAAGGTTGAATAAAAGGAAACCCAGGTGTGGCTTGTGTTGATCTAGATAAACCCTCCATGACTCGATTCTGATTAACACCCCTTTCCCAACATGGTCCTTTTTCTTACGTGATAGATTTTCCTTTCTTATTTCTTCCCCCCAAATTTAAGGTTGTTCACAAATTATCAAAAACGATGTAAGTTCTATTCATCAATTCTAATCAAATAACACCTTTTCTTCAACTAAAGGAAATACCCCGAGTGGAGTTTTTTGTTTGTTTTCGTTCTCCGTCAATGGCAAAATTTGAAGCCTTGGCGGTGGTGAAGAGACTGCTGTAAAATTTTTTTCTGTCTAAAATTAAAATAAAATCCATTCAATAACTTAAATTATTGGTTGCTACCTTTTACTAAATCTTATTTCAGGTAGTCTTTTATAAAAGGGAGTTTTCCAAAAGAAATTACAGGGTGACACAAAATTGAAGGAAAATATTTCTCCAGAAGGGTCTTTTATTTTTCTTAATCTTGAATTACTTAATGCTAAAATACTTGAATTTTAATATTTCGAGATCTATTCAGCATTGTCAACATCCTTGAGTCCATCTCATTTTTCTTTAACTTACACATATGATATGTTAAATTGTCTTTTGAGAGCTTCAAGATATTTAGCAACAGCACTCAAACTATTTAAAAATGACTAAACAATCTTTTCACTATTTCATGATGTTTGCTGTGTTTATTTATTTCATTTTTTGTCTCTTTACTTCATCTTATTTTAGAAAAATGAATTTAGGAGCCTTCACATGGAATTACTTCTAATCCAGCTCATCGTGGGGTAGATTGAAATTCAACCAGTGTCTTACTTAGGTTTTATTTTACAAAATAAGTGGAATTCACTGGTAATCTTCAGAGTGTTTCTCTATACTGTTAATCAGCTAAACATAACCATCAATTATAAATGCAAATTTTCAGGGTTAAATTGAGTGTTCAGATGCTCTAATGTAGCTTTTATTGGCTGTACATTGCCAAGTCTACACAACACAAAATAAAGTGTTGGGTCAATATTTATTTTTGAATTGGTGCTCTACAGAGAGCTAATATGGGGGTAATTCAGGTCAAGAAAAAAGAAATAAGGGTGTTACAAATGCAATAAGAAGGGTTTTTTATTTGCGTATTTTTGCATGAATTATCTGGATTATGTCAACTGTGTAGACGTCTGTCTGGGAGTAGGATCTGGGAAGTTTATTCAAATGCTGACATTTATAGGGAATAATATGAAGAGAATACAGAAATCAGAAAAGCATATTTTCACATGTGAGGAAAAGAAAAAAAATTTGTGGACATTTTAGAGTATTTTTTCATGGTCATTCCTTGTCCACGATTTTCTGATGAAAGCCTAATTAATTACCCATTTTTCTACCAAAATTTTATAAAGAAAAATAAGCAGAGCTTAATCATACAGCCCAATTTTTCCCTTTTTTATCAACATCTCCAGAATAAGAATCATTTATAAGCTTTACTAGCAGTATACCATAGTGACAGGCTTCCAAACAAGGAGAAATAATTTATTAGCTCACAATGTTTTTCCAGCCTTCCCCCCACCCCACCCTGAGGTGGTGTATAGGTTGTGCAATGAATAAATTAAGTATATTTTCTGCCTTGTGCTTGGCATAAATCATTACTTTTCCAGGACCAAAGGGTGAGTGACTATTTGCAATACTATTTTGAGTTAAATAAGCTTTGTAATCAAGTAGAGTGGGGATTTCACTTTATTTATTTATTTATTGCGAAATATTTATTTGTAAGATAGCTGTTATGATTAAAATCATACTTTCCATTGTGAAAAGAAAAAAAATGCAACCGAGAAAAGAGTAAGAGAATGAATCCATGCAAAATCAAATTGGTTTACTGAGTTTTAACTTAATGTAAAGATTTCTTTCCCTTTGGTTGTAATTACAGCTTTTATACAAAACATAACATATCCGTAATGTTATTTTTGTTATAATTATTGCAGCTAATGATATCACAACTTACAAGGAGGATTTTCTTCACAAAGATAGTTATGCACATATAAAATGTATCTTATTTTATAATATGCTGTTTCATCTATTCCCAAGGAGACGGACTATTACTGAGGAATATATTTTCCTGTGGAACCAGTGGAGTAAATGTTTTAAGGGAAGACAATTAAAACACTAGTCAATGATGTATATTTATACATTACATTTTATAGCCCTTTTACATCTTAATAAACTAAGACAAATTACATTTTTTTCTTTAACGGAGATTTTAGGAAAAATGAAGATCATAGCCTCCTCTATAGCTCTTTTCACGCTCAAGGCATTACATTAGACTTTCGAATCAGAGCAACAGATGCGAGCCAAGCGTTGCTACACCAGGCAAGGCATTTTGCAAAAAGGGTCTAGAGCTCACTTTTGCTCTTCAGCCCTAAATCTTAATTAAATGTGGAACAGGATGATTCTCCAAAGTAGAATGTTTGTCAGAGGATGAAAAATGGTTGAAAAGAATAGTAATTTTAAAAAGACTAATTTAAAGCTAATTTTAAAATAAATCTTGGTGTTAGCATAAATGCAATGATACACCTCCATTAGAGATGATGTAGATGATAAATTTATGATCACAGAAGGTGCCTACAGTATATTAATACCTAGACAAAGCAAGTTATCAAGCCAGCTTTATAATATAACTTTTCTAAAATTTCACAGACTTGCAGAAGTAAATCTGGAAGGAAATACACAAAGATTTTAACGTTATTTATTTCTGAGATTTAAATTCTCATTACATCTTCCATGCTATATGTTCTTGCTGTTCTATAACAACCGGAGTAGGATTGCTTCCATAATGAAAACTCGTAAGTGACTTTGAAATTTCGAAGCACATGTTAATTTCAGAATCTTTTTTTTTTTTTCTGCTTAGGATTGGATTTGCCAAATTACCAATATTTAATAGCAAAGTCATCATTTACGAAAAGTGATTTTAATTAACTTGTTCAGTCTTCAGTTTTAAAAAATTAAAAGCCAAAATTAAACACAACTTTTAATGTATTTGTTTGTTTACTCATCAATCCATGGATTCTGCTGTGACTGGGTCAGTTACTGTAGCTGCCTGCAGAGGTAGAGCGTGGAAGCTAGTAGGAATTGGCCCTGCTCTTGTGGATCTTCAAGGATAGCTCTGGTGACAGTGGGATTGTCTTATATTTAATTTTGTAGCTTTCACTTTTGAATGGTTAACTAGCATAATAGGAGAAACAACATTTTCAGGATAGCATCGAGTGTTTCTGAGACCCAAACTGTATTAAGGGAACAATGTGTGTGTGTGTGTTTGTGTGTGTGTATGAATGTGTGAGTATATATGTATGTGTGTATGTGTGTGTGTATGAGTATGTGTGTGTATAATTACATGTGAGTATGTCTGAGTGTGTAAGGGTGTGTGTCTGAGTGTATCTATGAGTGGGTGGTTTATCTGATGCATTCTAAAAGGAGAACATTAGAGTTGTACCAAGCAGCTTCATACAAAGAGATCACAGATACAGAAATATAAAAATTTAAAAAAAAATGATCTTGACCTGATGTTGAGATATTATGCCAGAACCCACAAAGTGAAAGATGCAATCATGAGAAATAAAAAATTGACTTGATAAGATAGAAACATTACTTGTATATTTAGTAATCATTTTTCATTTTATTTATTAGCCAACCAAAGTATTAGAATTCACCAAGATTTTGTGGAAAAGCGTGAGAATGCTTCTGGATTATCACGAGTTAGGTATTTTAATGTGACTACATAAAGTTATCATGTCATAAGTGTTAATCAGTATGGAAGATTGTATGTTTTGTTTTATTTATTTTTTTTAATAATTTTATTTTTTATAAACATATATGTATATTTTTTTTTTCCCCCAGGGGTACAGGTCTGTGAATCTCCACGTTTACAAACTTCACAGCACTCACCATAGCACATACCCTACCCAATGTCCATAACCTGTTTTATTTTTTTCCCTCAAAATGATTTAACTTCAATAGTTCTTTGACATTTCTGGTATTACAACAAAGGATATAAAGAGATGAAATTCTAAAAAAGCTTGTGAATTTTTTTAAGCACAAAACAAAATGTCTGTTCACTCAGGACTCTCTCGAAGTTTCCCTTGGGGCCTATAGGGACCTGCGGTACTGAATACACATGGGGCCTGAAATAAGAATGAGAGTCATGTGATCATAGGAGTAGAACCAGAGGGCAACTTGTCTGAAGCACGCAATATTTAAATCAGTAGACTGCCATGGAACGCTGTAATCTGACTGGAATATTTAGTTTGGTAGTGTTCAAAAGAGTTTAGAGATTTGTTTGTTTGTTGTTGATGTTCTTCCTTTTTGGAGAAAAGATATGCTGCACACTTAATAAATATTTATACTTTGTAATAAATAATACAGTGCACCTCAGATGAAGACAGCCTCTCAAACAGGAACAAATAATTTACCAGATCATGATTTTTTTTTTTTTTTTTTTGCCTTTTTGTTCCCAGGACCATCACATTGTTCGGGTTAGAATTTAAGGAAGAGAGGAGAAAAATGGTCAGTGTTGTTCAAAGTAGCAGTCATGTGAAAAGATGTGAACTCTTCCTGGCATTATGGGAATGAACTCTAACTCTCTGGGGGTGATTTAAGCATAATCACTCCAGGCAATAATTTGTGGGTTATTTTTTGTTTTGGGTTTTTTTTTTTTTTTTTTTTTTTTTGTAACTTTCTCATTAATGAGTTATCCCAGAGAGTCAGCCCTTCGTCTCTCATGTTTGTAGTGTGAGATTTCCTAGGATAACACCCAGTCAGTATGCTGATTTGATGCACCATGTTTAGTCCAGAATGAGTGCACTGCTTAGCCTATAAGCCTCACCATTTATGTGGTACATACATACACAAACAAAGCAGACTGTTGGCTAAACCCACTACTTCTCAATGATACTCTCAAGACTGGCAAGGACAAATCTCAAATTTCATACCTCAATGAGAAATTATTCTTTCCAGACAGAAAGATACAGTTTTCTCTTTACTGTCCCACAGTCACTTCAAAAGAAAAAAAAAAAATCAGTTAGCTGAGGTAGAAAGAAGACCAAATTGATGGCTCATACAGTGTTACTAAATGGTGGAGGTTCTTCTCAGGTTCTGACTTAGGCATTCTGCTGTTTATTATAACACTATCCAGTATATGATTTCTTCAGTGAGCTCTGGATATGGAAGAAAATTAAAACTGGCCTTTCAAAATATTCCTGTCATCTGGCTTTATTAGAATCAAAGATCTACTACAGACCTTGCAAGTCACGTGCTCTTCTGGCACTCGAGTCCACAGACAGAGAATTTTAAACAAAGTACCTTAAGTAAAATACGAAATCCCATTTAGAGAGGAACTTCAATGAACCATATCCATGTGACCCCACAAGGGACAGAGAGAAGCCATCTCTATTTTCGTCTGACTTCTCCTCATTCTCTCTTAACAGCAAGAAAGGAATGTTGAAATGAAGAGATAAGGTTGGAAGGGTGAGTAGACTATAGGAATTTCTTCTGAGAATACTGCATTTCACCCATCATATTGGAATCTTTAAGTCATATAAAATAATGGGTTTCCTCTTGAGTCTATATAATCTAAACGAATAGTAGAAATTCAATGTTATGACTATGACCTTTTTTATAAAAAGACAATATTTTTCTTTAGTTGCTCACCTATATGTTATTCTTAATATGCTTCCATACCTTCAGTGATTCTCCTTGTTTTGGGGGGAAAACAGTGATGTTTTACCAATGATTAATGACCTAAAGAAATACGTGGTATACACAGCAAAAATCCTGCAGTCAGTACAAAAAGGCTGAGCTTTGTAAGAATTACTAATCGTTTTTAGGGGCACCTGGGTGGCTCACTGGGTTAAAGCCTTTGTCTTTTGCTCAGGTCATGATCTCAGGGTCCTGGGATCCAACCCCACATTGGGCTCTTTGCTCAGCAGGGAGCCTGCATCCTCCACTCTCTCTGCCTGCCTCTCTGCCTACTTGTGATCTCTGTCTGTCAAATAAATAAATAAAATCTTAAAAAAAAATACTAATCTTTTTTTAAGAAAAGACTTATTTATTTATTTTAGAAAGAGAAAGAGAGAAAGCATGAGTGGGGGAAGTGGAAGAAGGAGAAGGAGAGAGAGAATCTCCAGCAGACTCCCTGCTGTGCACAGAGCCCCATGGAGGCTCAGTCTCACGACCTTGAGATCATGACCCGAGCCAAAATCAAGAGTCAGATGTTTGGCAGAATGAGCCACCCAGGTGCCCCAAGACTTATCAACCTTAACACCAAACAAGAACTTGGGCACTTTAATAAAATCTTGGGGAACATCTCAGACATGGGGCATCAGTTCTGATTTCACAAAGTTCTAAGTATGGAAACACTCACTTCCACTTCATGAACTTGGGAAAATGAAATGTGACATGCATTCATGAACCCATCTGGGGCCAGTTGTTTGGGGATCAGCACCAATAACTGTTTGGATTCTGATTGGATCGGAACTGGAAAGTGAACACTGAGGTAGGATTACTGGTGAGCTCTGGGAACTCATGTCCAAGGGTGGGGGCAGTTTTGTGGTTTCAGCAAGGAAGGAACTCTGGAGCAGCTGGAGTGGAGAGAATTCTGGATGCAATGATGAAGGGACACAAGGTTTCTGTGATGAGCTATGAATTGTTATTCCCTGAGAGAAATAGAGACTGGAATTCTTCAAAATACCTTTGACTGCAGGGCCTGGCATCTCCTAGTTCTTTTAGGAATTGTGACCCTGCAGGTTCCTTTTGTGCCTAAGCCTAGCTAAGATACCAGATCTTCTTCAAGTTTTTATTTAAATTCCAGTTAATTAACATGCAGTGTGACACTAGTTTCAGGTGTACAATGTAGTGATTCAACACTTCCATACATCACCCAGCACTCATCACAAGTGCCCTCCTTAATCTCCATCTCCTATTTCACCCATCCCCCCACCCACCTCCTTTCTGGTAGCCATCAGTTTGTTCTCTAGAGTTAACAGTCCATTTCTTGGTTTTCCTCTCTCCTTTTTCCCCCTATGTTCATCTGTTTTGTTTCTTAAATTCCACATATGAGGGAAATCATATGGTATTTGTCTTTCTCTGACTGACTTATTTCACTTAGCATAATACTCTCCCACTCCATCTATGTCATTGTAAACAACAATATTTCGTTCTTTATATGGCTGAGTAATATTCCATTACATGTATCACATCATCTTTATCCATTCTTCAATCAATGGATATTTAGCTGTTTCCATAATGTGGCTATGGTAGATAATGTTGCTATAAACACTGGGGGGCATATATCCCTTTGAATTATTATTTTTGTATTCTTTGGGTAAACAGTAGTGCAATTGCCTGACAGATTTTTTTGAGTAAACAGCAAGTGTCTCTTCTACCCCACATACACTTATATTGATTTTGGCATGGAAATGTAGGGCTTTGCATTTAGTTTTACTCACTTTTACTAGTTGGCTTTGACCACAGTTTAATCTATCCATAATTCATATAATTTTATTTTATTATTGAAAAGATAATGGTATTTGCTGCCTAAAGGTTAGAAAATATTGGAAAATAAAGGGGGCAAAAAATTAACCTAAATCCCATCATTCAGAGACAGCATTTGAAATAACAGCATGTTTCAACCAGTCTTTTCCCCTTAAACTAGGTAGATGATAGATAGATAGATAGATAGATAGATAGATGATAGAGATACAGATATATGCACATACAAGTTTCATCCCCTTAAAAAATATCTTATGGCATTAATCTTCAAAAACACTGAATGGTGACATAGCATTTGACCCACAAAGCTTGGTCCAAGAGGAAATAAAGAAAATGACTAGAAGTGGAATTTTTCTTTCTCATTCTTATCAATCAATTAATCAAATCTTGGCAATTCTTATCTAAATATCCTTGTATCATGCAATTAATATTTATTAGTCATTTCCAAAAGGAAAGTAGGAGAATCATTGTTTTTCCTAAGTGCCTGACTGAAATCAAGTTATACTCTGTCAATGGCATTCCCCTCATCTACCACTCGTTAACCATATCAAAAATGGAAATGAGTTTAGTTTGGCATAACTCATAATGTCATTTGGGAAGAAGGCAGAAGGAGCAGCGCCAACATTAATGTGCACTGTGTGAATAATTTACTTTAATTTCAATTAAAGCACCAGGATGAGATGTAGGAAACCTTTTCTGTGGCTGCTCTAAGCTCTGGGATTTAATTTGGTTAGCAGAACAATTTAGATAGCTTAGGGACCTAAATTTGGAGCCAAGATGTTATGGGTAAGGATACAAAATAAATAGTAGTCTATGGTGTCTGCAGGCTTTACAATAGGAGTATTAAAAGCCAGAAGGAAAACACCAGAACAATTTATATGACTGAAGGTTGTAAATGAGTAATTTCTATGAAGGCCAAGTAGAAAGTAAAGATAAAACAGGTCAAGGATAGCTTTGGAGATTCAGTGAAATGAAGAAGTCAGGGGAGTGTGTGTTCGTGGAAAAAGCACAGAGAATCGCATCTTGCCTTTGTAGCTCAAAGATCAGGAGCTGTCTCTCTGTTGGATCCAGATTCTTATCTTTGCTATTTATCTGAAAGTTTTGGCCAGTCCCACTAAAAGTCTCCCGGAAAATTCACCACTGTTTTCTGGGATCGCTAAGCTGATTGTATCACACTTCTAATGTATAATTTCCCTTTTCCTACTTAAATTTTCCTCTGCTACTTTTGTCTTGCCTGTCAGATGTCTGTGGATACTGAAATTTATGTTTTACCCACACACTCTATTTATCAAGACTGACCCTACCAGATATTGGCCAAGGGCCTTCTGTTCTAACACTTGCCCTGCCTCCTATTTATGGCAGTTTTGAATCTGTATTGTTGTATTGGATGTGTTCTCACATCCTCAAGGTTGGTCTGGAAGTCATAGGCAATGCAAGGACATCTAGCATACCAGCATGTGACCAGGGACAATGTGGATAGTGATGCATTCACTTTCAAAAATTGTAGTGCAGAAATATTCTGCTATTTGCCCATGATGTTACAGTAAGTAGAAAACGATCTGGTTAGTAAAAGCTATAGCTCCCAAGTCTCAGACTACTTTTAACTACCTCAACCTGCCTACCTATGTTACCAAATGAGGTGATATGTAAATAACACAAATTACACACATATATAATGTTATTCATTTAGGATATACTTTATGCACAATGAGTGCTATTATCTAGCTTTGGGAAAGCAGGTCCAGTACTGAACATACTTGCCAAATATTTAAAGAGTGGTTAATTCAAATTTTATGTATATTAACAAAGCAGCCTCACATCTAACCATCCATCATAGGGATTGTCAAACTCCAGCCCTTGAGCCAAGGCTGGCCCCCCACTCTTTTTGCAAATAAAGTTTTATTACAACACAGCAATATGCATTCCTTTACATATTTTCTATGACTGCTTCGGTGCTAAAACTGCAGAACTGGGTGATCACCACAGAGGCTGTATGGATCCGCCTCTTTCCAGAAAGAGTTTGTCAAGCCTCGGTCTTCCATATTAGACTACACACAGAAATTCTTGTGAGGGATAAAGTTACTCAAGTTACTAAAGATCTACTAAAGCAGATCTTCCAACAGTCATTCAGACAAATATTACAGAGTCCTGGGAGTAAAAAAACAATAGAACCCACATACCAACTCTCTTAGGATGTGGCCAATTAAACAAAAGCTTGTCAGGATGAAATTAATAAAAACTATGGAGAGAAAGCTGAGTATTTGCTTTGCATAGTCTAAGTAAGCATACAACAAGACTTGAAAGACGGGAAGACATTGGTTGATATAAATGGAGGAAAATAGCTAATGCTGGTATCCAGTTGTGTCTCTTGCTTTAGCAAGGAGAGTGTGGGAATTGGAACTGCCTTCCTGACAAGAGATTCTAGTTGTGGAGTCGGCACAGTGCCCACCAGTAAAGTGAGGAGGACCAGGATCTTGGCATTGGACTCTGGACACCACGGGGTGGTGGATGAGATGTTCCCTAACACCTGCTCTGCCTCTCAAATTCTAAATCATGTAATTCTATGATTCCATCTACCTGTCCAAAAAGAAATTGCTAAGGTTTAAAATAAGAATGCCAGGTCTCACAATTGCGAGTGTATCAATTACAAGAAATTTTAGAAATTCCGAAGACTGTCGTGGCCAGCTTTTTTTGTGTAGGTCATAAATCATGGATTGTTTATGGCTTTCTGTTCTTAATACACTTGCTTGCCTTATTTCCATGGGATGCTTTTGTCTAAAGATGAGCAGACATTCAAATGGGAAATACATTAATGGTTGAGTCATATATGCTCTTAAGTTTAAATATTCAACAGTGTCAAATAAAAAAAAATCTTAGAATGAATTAATTTCCCTGCTACTCACGACATTGAATATCCCTTCACACACCATTTGCCCTATGAAGGTAGATGTGTGAGGCTGTAGTGATGGCATTCACCTGGTTTCATTTATTCCTGCATATTCTTAACAAATAACATTTGTTTAACAACCTCTGGTTCTCTCCCTCATCTTCCAATAATGATTTTTTTTTAAATTTACCATTGAGAGAGATTAATTCATCCGAGAATGTCTGCTTCATTTGCACTTCTTTTAAAATGTAGTTATCCCTGGGCAAAGAAACATAATCTTGTAAGTGGTTATCAAGTCTCTTCATTGTCTGATACAAGCAAACTATGTGGTTTCAGACTGGGCCAAAGGAATTTAAGGAATTCAAAGGGAAAGGGTATCGGAAGGAAAAGTGGATCACTAATCAGATTTCATGGATAAGCAAGGTGCCCTAACCAAGAGATCCTATAGATCAGTGGTTTAAAGAACAAAGAAATCATCTCTCTCTCACGTAGTAGTCCAGAGCTGAGAAGAATGTGGGTTGCTTTTCTTCGCATAATCATACATTGTTTTTCCCACCAGCTGTATTTTGGAGAGGTGTGGATGAGCAGGTAAAGGCAGCAAAAAGTGGTTGAGTTAAGGATACATTACCTCTCCCCAGGTTTCTAGACTCGAAAGTGACTACTTTTCCCTTTCTGTATTCTTCAGAAGTGAATCTTCAGTCAGTTTCACACTCAGGGGGAGAAAAATTGAGTTCTATCCCCTGGGAGCATATATCTTCATTTGTAATCTGTAGGAAAAATTTGCCTCTTATCCTTATCTTATTTATTTATTAGTTGTTTATTTATATTACCATGGACTCATTGATATTTACATTATTCTTTGGTCTATAATCCAATACAGGCATTATTCACTTTGTTGCTTAGATCGGTCTAGTATTAGACATTGGTAGTTCTTTCATTCTGAGTTCTGTGTCCTTTTGACATGCGTGCATAAATATATACACTGCTGTGTTTGTGGGCGCTATAAGGTGTGCCAGGCTCATCTTGTATTTTCTTGATCCTGGGCCCAGAATCATCCATTTCTCCAAGAAGCCCTGGTTCCTCTAACTGGAGAGCAGCATTAAGAAGGCAAGATCTGGGGACTAGGTATTCTTTTCACTACCAGAATATCACTGTTTCCAGGCACTTTCAGCAAACACAAATAGGAAATATACATATGTATAGACCCAACGTGTGCCCACTTATGTATATTATATCTGTATCTCTATTCTTTTAAAATAAATGTGAGTTTACACTAATATCTCTTACTCAAATCCTACACCACAGTGTTCATTCTAACGTTCTCCTATTTATCTGTGACTTCTTTCTTCCAACAACAAGGACTAGCTAGGGATGCGTTCTGATTGTAGTTGAAGTAAGCTAATTGTACTCATTGATGCAATGTACTATTTTATTTGTGGTTCCTTTTCTTATATACTATCTTTCATTCTGACTCTTTATTGGGTGGATCTTATGGCATTCATACAGTTAGTCTTATTGTTCTAGTGATTATCTTTACTATGAGTTTATAAAAAGATGTTTAGTTCTCTTTTTTTCTTTAGATACTGTTGGTGCCCTGAAACTTGTTCTTATTCCTCCTCTTGGTCACCAACATCTAATTAAAGGTGTTTTCTTTAATACAGAGGATGTTATCAATAAACTTATTCTACTTCCCATTCAGTTTCTTCATTTATTATTCTACTTTATTACTTTTGGTATTAATGTATCTGTATTGTCAGAAAATATAACATTTACACACCTGCTTGCCTCCCTTCCTTCTTCCTCTCTCTCTCTCCTCTTTCTCTCTTTCCTTTTTCCCTCTCTTTCTTTCTTTCTTTCTTTCTTTCTTTCTTTCTTTCTTTCTTTCT
>NW_022632226.1:0-14411 GCF_010015895.1 Lontra canadensis | reverse complement strand
GTATTGGGCAACATGCTTACATGCATGCACACACACACACACACACATCCATGCACACACACAGACACGTTCATCTATATTCTTGGGAAGCCACAAAGCGTGCTACTGCATAACTGTTATTTAATGAACGTATCCCGAATGCACTACATACAATTATTATTGGTATTATGTTTAGCATTTCTGTAAGCACCAACATCCCGCTCTGAGCCATGCAGAATGATGGAGCAGTACATCACATCTGCCCTGTAGGCACACAATCTCAAGTCAAGAAACTGACAAATATGCTGAGCCTGGGGGAAGGGGGAAAGAGATGGGTACTAGTATAGCACAGAGCCTAGGAATGTATTCTATCACAAAATTCATTTCAATCATCTTTTGTCCTTTATTTGAATTTAACGTAAATTTCATAAAGAAATGTATCATTAGTGGACATTTGAAAAAAAAAACAACAGAAAAATACAGGAGACAGGAAATGCCTCATTGTGTAATTAGTTGGAACATTGTTCACAGTAAGACATATGTACAAAACAATATAGGTGGGAGATAGACAAATGAGGGTGACACACCGTATTGAAAATACACCAAAACGAAGTTAGAGTGGAACAGATATAAGCAAGGAAGTCCAGTGTACATGTGACTATAGGAAATATATGTTTATTTTCTTCTCAGAATCAGATGGAATCATTTTAGAAAGTGGTTCCTATATATACATGTTTGTGCATATATCTAGAGACCCTTTCAGAATGTCCCTGAAGTCTTAGGACCTCACCAAAAGGTCAGTCAAGTTCAACATGTAGAAATATCTGTGTTTTCCTTACCTCTGACTATTAAAATAAGTAAATGTATTCAAGATATCTTAAGGCCCTTTTACCTACTCCCCACACCGTTTTATTAATTGTGAAATTTTATTTAATCATTATCTGTGCTATTTTCTTTCTCCATTTCTCTGATGTTAAAGCAAAAACAAAACAAAACAAAACAAAAAGTTTGGTTTTTCTAAATCATGAGTCATAGACATGCTCTATGTTGGAAAAGAGTTTACATTTTTAAAAAGGTTAGAAAATGGATGCACAAATATTTAATCCGCCTCCTACCCCCCATAATTCTGTCTTCTTCAAAGAAGAAAGAAACACAAGCACCAAATTTGTTTTTTTTTGTTATTTTTAATCTGTTTTTTTTTTTTTCTAAAAATTAGTATGCAGTTGTCTCCATCATTATTCAATTTAAATCAAGTCATTTTTTAGTCCATTTTTGGGGGGAGGGTGTTGTAGGTGATATAGGGAGAATTGAGAAGATAAAATAAGATAAAAACAGAAGGAAGCAAACTGTAAGAGACTCTTAACAATAGGGAAAAAAATGAGAGTTCCTGGAGGGGAGGTGGATGGGGGATGGACTAATTGAGTGATGGGCATTAAAGAGGGTACTTGATGTAATGAGCACTGGGTGTGAAATGCCACTGATGAATCACTACATTCTACCCCTGAAACTAATAATTCACTATATGTTAACTAACTCGAATTTGAATAAAATCTAAAAAATAAAAAATAAAAAAAAAATTTTAAAGTTGATTCTTTGAAAATCTAACCATCTGGGATGTAATGTGGTTGACCTAGGTTAGGCTCATACTAGTTAAGCATGCTGTCAGCGACTAGACATCCTTTCCGGTGCGTGATCTGGCGGCATCCCTGTAGCTGAGTGCCAGTCTGTGAGGCTTTGGCCTGGCGGACAAACTTGTTCCCTCGGGGGTGTTAAAACTTCTGGCCATCCTGAGCCAGGGGTGGCTGTACCTGCTTTGAGAACATGTAAACATGGCCAAACCCTAAGACACTCATTTCCCTATTCTCCTGAGACCCCACATGGTGACCCTCATGTTTTAAAAAGAGTTGGAATCCTATGTGGATAAGCTTGAGAAAAAGCTGTGAAAAATCTATTTTAGGCAACATTAAACTAGGTGCTCTATGCCTTTGTACCATCTAAACTTTCTGGAAGAAAGGAGAGCTATAAGGGAATAAACAAAATTAGCGGTCATCTTTGTATGACCCGCAGCGTGCTGTCCCGAGTTGGTAGTGACTGTGAGCGCCATACCTGAAGGTTGAATAAAAGGAAACCCAGGTGTGGCTTGTGTTGATCTAGATAAACCCTCCATGACTCGATTCTGATTAACACCCCTTTCCCAACATGGTCCTTTTTCTTACGTGATAGATTTTCCTTTCTTATTTCTTCCCCCCAAATTTAAGGTTGTTCACAAATTATCAAAAACGATGTAAGTTCTATTCATCAATTCTAATCAAATAACACCTTTTCTTCAACTAAAGGAAATACCCCGAGTGGAGTTTTTTGTTTGTTTTCGTTCTCCGTCAATGGCAAAATTTGAAGCCTTGGCGGTGGTGAAGAGACTGCTGTAAAATTTTTTTCTGTCTAAAATTAAAATAAAATCCATTCAATAACTTAAATTATTGGTTGCTACCTTTTACTAAATCTTATTTCAGGTAGTCTTTTATAAAAGGGAGTTTTCCAAAAGAAATTACAGGGTGACACAAAATTGAAGGAAAATATTTCTCCAGAAGGGTCTTTTATTTTTCTTAATCTTGAATTACTTAATGCTAAAATACTTGAATTTTAATATTTCGAGATCTATTCAGCATTGTCAACATCCTTGAGTCCATCTCATTTTTCTTTAACTTACACATATGATATGTTAAATTGTCTTTTGAGAGCTTCAAGATATTTAGCAACAGCACTCAAACTATTTAAAAATGACTAAACAATCTTTTCACTATTTCATGATGTTTGCTGTGTTTATTTATTTCATTTTTTGTCTCTTTACTTCATCTTATTTTAGAAAAATGAATTTAGGAGCCTTCACATGGAATTACTTCTAATCCAGCTCATCGTGGGGTAGATTGAAATTCAACCAGTGTCTTACTTAGGTTTTATTTTACAAAATAAGTGGAATTCACTGGTAATCTTCAGAGTGTTTCTCTATACTGTTAATCAGCTAAACATAACCATCAATTATAAATGCAAATTTTCAGGGTTAAATTGAGTGTTCAGATGCTCTAATGTAGCTTTTATTGGCTGTACATTGCCAAGTCTACACAACACAAAATAAAGTGTTGGGTCAATATTTATTTTTGAATTGGTGCTCTACAGAGAGCTAATATGGGGGTAATTCAGGTCAAGAAAAAAGAAATAAGGGTGTTACAAATGCAATAAGAAGGGTTTTTTATTTGCGTATTTTTGCATGAATTATCTGGATTATGTCAACTGTGTAGACGTCTGTCTGGGAGTAGGATCTGGGAAGTTTATTCAAATGCTGACATTTATAGGGAATAATATGAAGAGAATACAGAAATCAGAAAAGCATATTTTCACATGTGAGGAAAAGAAAAAAAATTTGTGGACATTTTAGAGTATTTTTTCATGGTCATTCCTTGTCCACGATTTTCTGATGAAAGCCTAATTAATTACCCATTTTTCTACCAAAATTTTATAAAGAAAAATAAGCAGAGCTTAATCATACAGCCCAATTTTTCCCTTTTTTATCAACATCTCCAGAATAAGAATCATTTATAAGCTTTACTAGCAGTATACCATAGTGACAGGCTTCCAAACAAGGAGAAATAATTTATTAGCTCACAATGTTTTTCCAGCCTTCCCCCCACCCCACCCTGAGGTGGTGTATAGGTTGTGCAATGAATAAATTAAGTATATTTTCTGCCTTGTGCTTGGCATAAATCATTACTTTTCCAGGACCAAAGGGTGAGTGACTATTTGCAATACTATTTTGAGTTAAATAAGCTTTGTAATCAAGTAGAGTGGGGATTTCACTTTATTTATTTATTTATTGCGAAATATTTATTTGTAAGATAGCTGTTATGATTAAAATCATACTTTCCATTGTGAAAAGAAAAAAAATGCAACCGAGAAAAGAGTAAGAGAATGAATCCATGCAAAATCAAATTGGTTTACTGAGTTTTAACTTAATGTAAAGATTTCTTTCCCTTTGGTTGTAATTACAGCTTTTATACAAAACATAACATATCCGTAATGTTATTTTTGTTATAATTATTGCAGCTAATGATATCACAACTTACAAGGAGGATTTTCTTCACAAAGATAGTTATGCACATATAAAATGTATCTTATTTTATAATATGCTGTTTCATCTATTCCCAAGGAGACGGACTATTACTGAGGAATATATTTTCCTGTGGAACCAGTGGAGTAAATGTTTTAAGGGAAGACAATTAAAACACTAGTCAATGATGTATATTTATACATTACATTTTATAGCCCTTTTACATCTTAATAAACTAAGACAAATTACATTTTTTTCTTTAACGGAGATTTTAGGAAAAATGAAGATCATAGCCTCCTCTATAGCTCTTTTCACGCTCAAGGCATTACATTAGACTTTCGAATCAGAGCAACAGATGCGAGCCAAGCGTTGCTACACCAGGCAAGGCATTTTGCAAAAAGGGTCTAGAGCTCACTTTTGCTCTTCAGCCCTAAATCTTAATTAAATGTGGAACAGGATGATTCTCCAAAGTAGAATGTTTGTCAGAGGATGAAAAATGGTTGAAAAGAATAGTAATTTTAAAAAGACTAATTTAAAGCTAATTTTAAAATAAATCTTGGTGTTAGCATAAATGCAATGATACACCTCCATTAGAGATGATGTAGATGATAAATTTATGATCACAGAAGGTGCCTACAGTATATTAATACCTAGACAAAGCAAGTTATCAAGCCAGCTTTATAATATAACTTTTCTAAAATTTCACAGACTTGCAGAAGTAAATCTGGAAGGAAATACACAAAGATTTTAACGTTATTTATTTCTGAGATTTAAATTCTCATTACATCTTCCATGCTATATGTTCTTGCTGTTCTATAACAACCGGAGTAGGATTGCTTCCATAATGAAAACTCGTAAGTGACTTTGAAATTTCGAAGCACATGTTAATTTCAGAATCTTTTTTTTTTTTTTCTGCTTAGGATTGGATTTGCCAAATTACCAATATTTAATAGCAAAGTCATCATTTACGAAAAGTGATTTTAATTAACTTGTTCAGTCTTCAGTTTTAAAAAATTAAAAGCCAAAATTAAACACAACTTTTAATGTATTTGTTTGTTTACTCATCAATCCATGGATTCTGCTGTGACTGGGTCAGTTACTGTAGCTGCCTGCAGAGGTAGAGCGTGGAAGCTAGTAGGAATTGGCCCTGCTCTTGTGGATCTTCAAGGATAGCTCTGGTGACAGTGGGATTGTCTTATATTTAATTTTGTAGCTTTCACTTTTGAATGGTTAACTAGCATAATAGGAGAAACAACATTTTCAGGATAGCATCGAGTGTTTCTGAGACCCAAACTGTATTAAGGGAACAATGTGTGTGTGTGTGTTTGTGTGTGTGTATGAATGTGTGAGTATATATGTATGTGTGTATGTGTGTGTGTATGAGTATGTGTGTGTATAATTACATGTGAGTATGTCTGAGTGTGTAAGGGTGTGTGTCTGAGTGTATCTATGAGTGGGTGGTTTATCTGATGCATTCTAAAAGGAGAACATTAGAGTTGTACCAAGCAGCTTCATACAAAGAGATCACAGATACAGAAATATAAAAATTTAAAAAAAAATGATCTTGACCTGATGTTGAGATATTATGCCAGAACCCACAAAGTGAAAGATGCAATCATGAGAAATAAAAAATTGACTTGATAAGATAGAAACATTACTTGTATATTTAGTAATCATTTTTCATTTTATTTATTAGCCAACCAAAGTATTAGAATTCACCAAGATTTTGTGGAAAAGCGTGAGAATGCTTCTGGATTATCACGAGTTAGGTATTTTAATGTGACTACATAAAGTTATCATGTCATAAGTGTTAATCAGTATGGAAGATTGTATGTTTTGTTTTATTTATTTTTTTTAATAATTTTATTTTTTATAAACATATATGTATATTTTTTTTTTCCCCCAGGGGTACAGGTCTGTGAATCTCCACGTTTACAAACTTCACAGCACTCACCATAGCACATACCCTACCCAATGTCCATAACCTGTTTTATTTTTTTCCCTCAAAATGATTTAACTTCAATAGTTCTTTGACATTTCTGGTATTACAACAAAGGATATAAAGAGATGAAATTCTAAAAAAGCTTGTGAATTTTTTTAAGCACAAAACAAAATGTCTGTTCACTCAGGACTCTCTCGAAGTTTCCCTTGGGGCCTATAGGGACCTGCGGTACTGAATACACATGGGGCCTGAAATAAGAATGAGAGTCATGTGATCATAGGAGTAGAACCAGAGGGCAACTTGTCTGAAGCACGCAATATTTAAATCAGTAGACTGCCATGGAACGCTGTAATCTGACTGGAATATTTAGTTTGGTAGTGTTCAAAAGAGTTTAGAGATTTGTTTGTTTGTTGTTGATGTTCTTCCTTTTTGGAGAAAAGATATGCTGCACACTTAATAAATATTTATACTTTGTAATAAATAATACAGTGCACCTCAGATGAAGACAGCCTCTCAAACAGGAACAAATAATTTACCAGATCATGATTTTTTTTTTTTTTTTTTTGCCTTTTTGTTCCCAGGACCATCACATTGTTCGGGTTAGAATTTAAGGAAGAGAGGAGAAAAATGGTCAGTGTTGTTCAAAGTAGCAGTCATGTGAAAAGATGTGAACTCTTCCTGGCATTATGGGAATGAACTCTAACTCTCTGGGGGTGATTTAAGCATAATCACTCCAGGCAATAATTTGTGGGTTATTTTTTGTTTTGGGTTTTTTTTTTTTTTTTTTTTTTTTTGTAACTTTCTCATTAATGAGTTATCCCAGAGAGTCAGCCCTTCGTCTCTCATGTTTGTAGTGTGAGATTTCCTAGGATAACACCCAGTCAGTATGCTGATTTGATGCACCATGTTTAGTCCAGAATGAGTGCACTGCTTAGCCTATAAGCCTCACCATTTATGTGGTACATACATACACAAACAAAGCAGACTGTTGGCTAAACCCACTACTTCTCAATGATACTCTCAAGACTGGCAAGGACAAATCTCAAATTTCATACCTCAATGAGAAATTATTCTTTCCAGACAGAAAGATACAGTTTTCTCTTTACTGTCCCACAGTCACTTCAAAAGAAAAAAAAAAAATCAGTTAGCTGAGGTAGAAAGAAGACCAAATTGATGGCTCATACAGTGTTACTAAATGGTGGAGGTTCTTCTCAGGTTCTGACTTAGGCATTCTGCTGTTTATTATAACACTATCCAGTATATGATTTCTTCAGTGAGCTCTGGATATGGAAGAAAATTAAAACTGGCCTTTCAAAATATTCCTGTCATCTGGCTTTATTAGAATCAAAGATCTACTACAGACCTTGCAAGTCACGTGCTCTTCTGGCACTCGAGTCCACAGACAGAGAATTTTAAACAAAGTACCTTAAGTAAAATACGAAATCCCATTTAGAGAGGAACTTCAATGAACCATATCCATGTGACCCCACAAGGGACAGAGAGAAGCCATCTCTATTTTCGTCTGACTTCTCCTCATTCTCTCTTAACAGCAAGAAAGGAATGTTGAAATGAAGAGATAAGGTTGGAAGGGTGAGTAGACTATAGGAATTTCTTCTGAGAATACTGCATTTCACCCATCATATTGGAATCTTTAAGTCATATAAAATAATGGGTTTCCTCTTGAGTCTATATAATCTAAACGAATAGTAGAAATTCAATGTTATGACTATGACCTTTTTTATAAAAAGACAATATTTTTCTTTAGTTGCTCACCTATATGTTATTCTTAATATGCTTCCATACCTTCAGTGATTCTCCTTGTTTTGGGGGGGAAAACAGTGATGTTTTACCAATGATTAATGACCTAAAGAAATACGTGGTATACACAGCAAAAATCCTGCAGTCAGTACAAAAAGGCTGAGCTTTGTAAGAATTACTAATCGTTTTTAGGGGCACCTGGGTGGCTCACTGGGTTAAAGCCTTTGTCTTTTGCTCAGGTCATGATCTCAGGGTCCTGGGATCCAACCCCACATTGGGCTCTTTGCTCAGCAGGGAGCCTGCATCCTCCACTCTCTCTGCCTGCCTCTCTGCCTACTTGTGATCTCTGTCTGTCAAATAAATAAATAAAATCTTAAAAAAAAATACTAATCTTTTTTTAAGAAAAGACTTATTTATTTATTTTAGAAAGAGAAAGAGAGAAAGCATGAGTGGGGGAAGTGGAAGAAGGAGAAGGAGAGAGAGAATCTCCAGCAGACTCCCTGCTGTGCACAGAGCCCCATGGAGGCTCAGTCTCACGACCTTGAGATCATGACCCGAGCCAAAATCAAGAGTCAGATGTTTGGCAGAATGAGCCACCCAGGTGCCCCAAGACTTATCAACCTTAACACCAAACAAGAACTTGGGCACTTTAATAAAATCTTGGGGAACATCTCAGACATGGGGCATCAGTTCTGATTTCACAAAGTTCTAAGTATGGAAACACTCACTTCCACTTCATGAACTTGGGAAAATGAAATGTGACATGCATTCATGAACCCATCTGGGGCCAGTTGTTTGGGGATCAGCACCAATAACTGTTTGGATTCTGATTGGATCGGAACTGGAAAGTGAACACTGAGGTAGGATTACTGGTGAGCTCTGGGAACTCATGTCCAAGGGTGGGGGCAGTTTTGTGGTTTCAGCAAGGAAGGAACTCTGGAGCAGCTGGAGTGGAGAGAATTCTGGATGCAATGATGAAGGGACACAAGGTTTCTGTGATGAGCTATGAATTGTTATTCCCTGAGAGAAATAGAGACTGGAATTCTTCAAAATACCTTTGACTGCAGGGCCTGGCATCTCCTAGTTCTTTTAGGAATTGTGACCCTGCAGGTTCCTTTTGTGCCTAAGCCTAGCTAAGATACCAGATCTTCTTCAAGTTTTTATTTAAATTCCAGTTAATTAACATGCAGTGTGACACTAGTTTCAGGTGTACAATGTAGTGATTCAACACTTCCATACATCACCCAGCACTCATCACAAGTGCCCTCCTTAATCTCCATCTCCTATTTCACCCATCCCCCCACCCACCTCCTTTCTGGTAGCCATCAGTTTGTTCTCTAGAGTTAACAGTCCATTTCTTGGTTTTCCTCTCTCCTTTTTCCCCCTATGTTCATCTGTTTTGTTTCTTAAATTCCACATATGAGGGAAATCATATGGTATTTGTCTTTCTCTGACTGACTTATTTCACTTAGCATAATACTCTCCCACTCCATCTATGTCATTGTAAACAACAATATTTCGTTCTTTATATGGCTGAGTAATATTCCATTACATGTATCACATCATCTTTATCCATTCTTCAATCAATGGATATTTAGCTGTTTCCATAATGTGGCTATGGTAGATAATGTTGCTATAAACACTGGGGGGGCATATATCCCTTTGAATTATTATTTTTGTATTCTTTGGGTAAACAGTAGTGCAATTGCCTGACAGATTTTTTTGAGTAAACAGCAAGTGTCTCTTCTACCCCACATACACTTATATTGATTTTGGCATGGAAATGTAGGGCTTTGCATTTAGTTTTACTCACTTTTACTAGTTGGCTTTGACCACAGTTTAATCTATCCATAATTCATATAATTTTATTTTATTATTGAAAAGATAATGGTATTTGCTGCCTAAAGGTTAGAAAATATTGGAAAATAAAGGGGGCAAAAAATTAACCTAAATCCCATCATTCAGAGACAGCATTTGAAATAACAGCATGTTTCAACCAGTCTTTTCCCCTTAAACTAGGTAGATGATAGATAGATAGATAGATAGATAGATAGATGATAGAGATACAGATATATGCACATACAAGTTTCATCCCCTTAAAAAATATCTTATGGCATTAATCTTCAAAAACACTGAATGGTGACATAGCATTTGACCCACAAAGCTTGGTCCAAGAGGAAATAAAGAAAATGACTAGAAGTGGAATTTTTCTTTCTCATTCTTATCAATCAATTAATCAAATCTTGGCAATTCTTATCTAAATATCCTTGTATCATGCAATTAATATTTATTAGTCATTTCCAAAAGGAAAGTAGGAGAATCATTGTTTTTCCTAAGTGCCTGACTGAAATCAAGTTATACTCTGTCAATGGCATTCCCCTCATCTACCACTCGTTAACCATATCAAAAATGGAAATGAGTTTAGTTTGGCATAACTCATAATGTCATTTGGGAAGAAGGCAGAAGGAGCAGCGCCAACATTAATGTGCACTGTGTGAATAATTTACTTTAATTTCAATTAAAGCACCAGGATGAGATGTAGGAAACCTTTTCTGTGGCTGCTCTAAGCTCTGGGATTTAATTTGGTTAGCAGAACAATTTAGATAGCTTAGGGACCTAAATTTGGAGCCAAGATGTTATGGGTAAGGATACAAAATAAATAGTAGTCTATGGTGTCTGCAGGCTTTACAATAGGAGTATTAAAAGCCAGAAGGAAAACACCAGAACAATTTATATGACTGAAGGTTGTAAATGAGTAATTTCTATGAAGGCCAAGTAGAAAGTAAAGATAAAACAGGTCAAGGATAGCTTTGGAGATTCAGTGAAATGAAGAAGTCAGGGGAGTGTGTGTTCGTGGAAAAAGCACAGAGAATCGCATCTTGCCTTTGTAGCTCAAAGATCAGGAGCTGTCTCTCTGTTGGATCCAGATTCTTATCTTTGCTATTTATCTGAAAGTTTTGGCCAGTCCCACTAAAAGTCTCCCGGAAAATTCACCACTGTTTTCTGGGATCGCTAAGCTGATTGTATCACACTTCTAATGTATAATTTCCCTTTTCCTACTTAAATTTTCCTCTGCTACTTTTGTCTTGCCTGTCAGATGTCTGTGGATACTGAAATTTATGTTTTACCCACACACTCTATTTATCAAGACTGACCCTACCAGATATTGGCCAAGGGCCTTCTGTTCTAACACTTGCCCTGCCTCCTATTTATGGCAGTTTTGAATCTGTATTGTTGTATTGGATGTGTTCTCACATCCTCAAGGTTGGTCTGGAAGTCATAGGCAATGCAAGGACATCTAGCATACCAGCATGTGACCAGGGACAATGTGGATAGTGATGCATTCACTTTCAAAAATTGTAGTGCAGAAATATTCTGCTATTTGCCCATGATGTTACAGTAAGTAGAAAACGATCTGGTTAGTAAAAGCTATAGCTCCCAAGTCTCAGACTACTTTTAACTACCTCAACCTGCCTACCTATGTTACCAAATGAGGTGATATGTAAATAACACAAATTACACACATATATAATGTTATTCATTTAGGATATACTTTATGCACAATGAGTGCTATTATCTAGCTTTGGGAAAGCAGGTCCAGTACTGAACATACTTGCCAAATATTTAAAGAGTGGTTAATTCAAATTTTATGTATATTAACAAAGCAGCCTCACATCTAACCATCCATCATAGGGATTGTCAAACTCCAGCCCTTGAGCCAAGGCTGGCCCCCCCACTCTTTTTGCAAATAAAGTTTTATTACAACACAGCAATATGCATTCCTTTACATATTTTCTATGACTGCTTCGGTGCTAAAACTGCAGAACTGGGTGATCACCACAGAGGCTGTATGGATCCGCCTCTTTCCAGAAAGAGTTTGTCAAGCCTCGGTCTTCCATATTAGACTACACACAGAAATTCTTGTGAGGGATAAAGTTACTCAAGTTACTAAAGATCTACTAAAGCAGATCTTCCAACAGTCATTCAGACAAATATTACAGAGTCCTGGGAGTAAAAAAACAATAGAACCCACATACCAACTCTCTTAGGATGTGGCCAATTAAACAAAAGCTTGTCAGGATGAAATTAATAAAAACTATGGAGAGAAAGCTGAGTATTTGCTTTGCATAGTCTAAGTAAGCATACAACAAGACTTGAAAGACGGGAAGACATTGGTTGATATAAATGGAGGAAAATAGCTAATGCTGGTATCCAGTTGTGTCTCTTGCTTTAGCAAGGAGAGTGTGGGAATTGGAACTGCCTTCCTGACAAGAGATTCTAGTTGTGGAGTCGGCACAGTGCCCACCAGTAAAGTGAGGAGGACCAGGATCTTGGCATTGGACTCTGGACACCACGGGGTGGTGGATGAGATGTTCCCTAACACCTGCTCTGCCTCTCAAATTCTAAATCATGTAATTCTATGATTCCATCTACCTGTCCAAAAAGAAATTGCTAAGGTTTAAAATAAGAATGCCAGGTCTCACAATTGCGAGTGTATCAATTACAAGAAATTTTAGAAATTCCGAAGACTGTCGTGGCCAGCTTTTTTTGTGTAGGTCATAAATCATGGATTGTTTATGGCTTTCTGTTCTTAATACACTTGCTTGCCTTATTTCCATGGGATGCTTTTGTCTAAAGATGAGCAGACATTCAAATGGGAAATACATTAATGGTTGAGTCATATATGCTCTTAAGTTTAAATATTCAACAGTGTCAAATAAAAAAAAATCTTAGAATGAATTAATTTCCCTGCTACTCACGACATTGAATATCCCTTCACACACCATTTGCCCTATGAAGGTAGATGTGTGAGGCTGTAGTGATGGCATTCACCTGGTTTCATTTATTCCTGCATATTCTTAACAAATAACATTTGTTTAACAACCTCTGGTTCTCTCCCTCATCTTCCAATAATGATTTTTTTTTAAATTTACCATTGAGAGAGATTAATTCATCCGAGAATGTCTGCTTCATTTGCACTTCTTTTAAAATGTAGTTATCCCTGGGCAAAGAAACATAATCTTGTAAGTGGTTATCAAGTCTCTTCATTGTCTGATACAAGCAAACTATGTGGTTTCAGACTGGGCCAAAGGAATTTAAGGAATTCAAAGGGAAAGGGTATCGGAAGGAAAAGTGGATCACTAATCAGATTTCATGGATAAGCAAGGTGCCCTAACCAAGAGATCCTATAGATCAGTGGTTTAAAGAACAAAGAAATCATCTCTCTCTCACGTAGTAGTCCAGAGCTGAGAAGAATGTGGGTTGCTTTTCTTCGCATAATCATACATTGTTTTTCCCACCAGCTGTATTTTGGAGAGGTGTGGATGAGCAGGTAAAGGCAGCAAAAAGTGGTTGAGTTAAGGATACATTACCTCTCCCCAGGTTTCTAGACTCGAAAGTGACTACTTTTCCCTTTCTGTATTCTTCAGAAGTGAATCTTCAGTCAGTTTCACACTCAGGGGGAGAAAAATTGAGTTCTATCCCCTGGGAGCATATATCTTCATTTGTAATCTGTAGGAAAAATTTGCCTCTTATCCTTATCTTATTTATTTATTAGTTGTTTATTTATATTACCATGGACTCATTGATATTTACATTATTCTTTGGTCTATAATCCAATACAGGCATTATTCACTTTGTTGCTTAGATCGGTCTAGTATTAGACATTGGTAGTTCTTTCATTCTGAGTTCTGTGTCCTTTTGACATGCGTGCATAAATATATACACTGCTGTGTTTGTGGGCGCTATAAGGTGTGCCAGGCTCATCTTGTATTTTCTTGATCCTGGGCCCAGAATCATCCATTTCTCCAAGAAGCCCTGGTTCCTCTAACTGGAGAGCAGCATTAAGAAGGCAAGATCTGGGGACTAGGTATTCTTTTCACTACCAGAATATCACTGTTTCCAGGCACTTTCAGCAAACACAAATAGGAAATATACATATGTATAGACCCAACGTGTGCCCACTTATGTATATTATATCTGTATCTCTATTCTTTTAAAATAAATGTGAGTTTACACTAATATCTCTTACTCAAATCCTACACCACAGTGTTCATTCTAACGTTCTCCTATTTATCTGTGACTTCTTTCTTCCAACAACAAGGACTAGCTAGGGATGCGTTCTGATTGTAGTTGAAGTAAGCTAATTGTACTCATTGATGCAATGTACTATTTTATTTGTGGTTCCTTTTCTTATATACTATCTTTCATTCTGACTCTTTATTGGGTGGATCTTATGGCATTCATACAGTTAGTCTTATTGTTCTAGTGATTATCTTTACTATGAGTTTATAAAAAGATGTTTAGTTCTCTTTTTTTCTTTAGATACTGTTGGTGCCCTGAAACTTGTTCTTATTCCTCCTCTTGGTCACCAACATCTAATTAAAGGTGTTTTCTTTAATACAGAGGATGTTATCAATAAACTTATTCTACTTCCCATTCAGTTTCTTCATTTATTATTCTACTTTATTACTTTTGGTATTAATGTATCTGTATTGTCAGAAAATATAACATTTACACACCTGCTTGCCTCCCTTCCTTCTTCCTCTCTCTCTCTCCTCTTTCTCTCTTTCCTTTTTCCCTCTCTTTCTTTCTTTCTTTCTTTCTTTCTTTCTTTCTTTCTTTCTTTCT